>NW_027009385.1:0-46633 GCF_036934945.1 Oncorhynchus masou masou | reverse complement strand
TGCCAAATCAGCAGCACCCTGATCCGTCCTGTATAGTACTGAGCAAGACAGGGAACCTGACCCACAGCAAACAACACATATATTTCTCTGTTCCTCCTGAGGTCAATGGACTGCAGTGGAATTTAGTTTGTGTGTGTCTCAAATGACTTTCCTCTCTGGGTTTCAGGTGCAGGGTCTGGAGTGGAGGGTGTCTCTGTTAACCTCTTCTTCTCTCTGGGTTTCAGGTGCAGGGTCTGGAGTGGAGGGTGTCTCTGTTAACCTCTTCTTCTCTCTGGGTTTCAGGTACAGGGTCTGGAGTGGAGGGTGTCTCTGTTAGCCTCTTCTTCTCTCTGGGTTACAGGTGCAGGGTCTGGAGTGGAGGGTGTCTCTGTTAAATGACTTTCTTCTCTCTGGGTTTCAGGTACAGGGTCTGGAGTGGAGGGTGTCTCTGTTGCCTCTTCTTCTCTCTGGGTTACAGGTGCAGGGTCTGGAGTGGAGGGTGTCTCTGTTAGCCTCTTCTTCTCTCTGGGTTAGTTTCAGGTGCAGGGTCTGGAGTGGAGGGTGTCTCTGTTAACCTCTTCTTCTCTCTGGGTTACAGGTGCAGGGTCTGGAGTGGAGGGTGTCTCTGTTAACCTCTTCTTCTCTCTGGGTTTCAGGTGCAGGGTCTGGAGTGGAGGGTGTCTCTGTTAACCTCTTCTTCTCTCTGGGTTTCAGGTGCAGGGTCTGGAGTGGAGGGTCTGGGGTGTCTCTGTTAACCTCTTCTTCTCTCTGGGTTACAGGTGCAGGGTCTGGAGTGGAGGGTGTCTCTGTTAACCTCTTCTTCTCTCTGGGTTACAGGTGCAGGGTCTGGAGTGGAGGGTGTCTCTGTTAACCTCTTCTTCTCTCTGGGTTACAGGTGCAGGGTCTGGAGTGGAGGGTGTCTCTGTTAACCTCTTCTTCTCTCTGGGTTACAGGTGCAGGGTCTGGAGTGGAGGGTGTCTCTGACTTTCTTCTCTCTGGGTTACAGGTGCAGGGTCTGGAGTGGAGGGTGTCTCTGTTAACCTCTTCTTCTCTCTGGGTTTCAGGTGCAGGGTCTGGAGTGGAGGGTGTCTCTGTTAACCTCTTCTTCTCTCTGGGTTACAGGTGCAGGGTCTGGAGTGGAGGGTGTCTCTGTACAGGTAGGGTCCTCTGTTTCTTCTTCTCTCTGGGTTTACAGGTGCAGGGTCTGGAGTGGATGGTGTCTCTGTTAACCTCTTCTTCTCTCTGGGTTTCAGGTGCAGGGTCTGGAGTGGATGGTGTCTCTGTTAACCTCTTCTTCTCTCTGGGTTACAGGTGCAGGGTCTGGAGTGGAGGGTGTCTCTGTTAACCTCTTCTTCTCTCTGGGTTACAGGTGCAGGGTCTGGAGTGGAGGGTGTCTCTGTTAACCTCTTCTTCTCTCTGGGTTACAGGTGCAGGGTCTGGAGTGGATGGTGTCTCTGTTAACCTCTTCTTCTCTCTATGTTTCAGGTACAGGGTCTGGAGTGGAGGGTGTCTCTGTTAACCTCTTCTTCTCTCTGGGTTACAGGTGCAGGGTCTGGAGTGGAGGGTGTCTCTGTTAGCCTCTTCTTCTCTCTGGGTTACAGGTGCAGGGTCTGGAGTGGAGGGTGTCTCTGTTAACCTCTTCTTCTCTCTATGTTTCAGGTGCAGGGTCTGGAGTGGAGGGTGTCTCTGTTAACCTCTTCTTCTCTCTGGGTTACAGGTGCAGGGTCTGGATGGTGTCTCTGGAGTTTCAGGTGTCTGGAGTGGATGGTGTCTCTGTTAACCTCTTCTTCTCTCTGGGTTACAGGTGCAGGGTCTGGAGTGGATGGTGTCTCTGTTAACGGGTCTTGTGTGGCTCAGTCTATGTTTTAGGTGCAGGGTCTG
This sequence comes from Oncorhynchus masou masou, assembly GCF_036934945.1. Lineage (NCBI taxonomy): Eukaryota > Metazoa > Chordata > Actinopteri > Salmoniformes > Salmonidae > Oncorhynchus > Oncorhynchus masou. Next base: position 44,773 of record NW_027009385.1, on the reverse strand, counting down.
GAGTGGATGGTGTCTCTAAATGGGATTTATTATTATTATTTATTAGCCTCTTCTTCTCTCTGGGTTACAGATGCAGGGTCTGGAGTGGAGGGTGTCTCTGTTAACCTCTTCTTCTCTCTATGTTTCAGGTACAGGGTCTGGAGTGGATGTTTTACCTCTTCTTCTCTCTGGGTTACAGGTGCAGGGTCTGGAGTGGATGGTGTCTCTGTTAGCCTCTTCTTCTCTCTGGGTTACAGGTGCAGGGTCTGGAGTGGAGGGTGTCTCTGTTAACTTCTTCTCTCTATGTTTTAGGTGCAGGGTCTAGAGTGGATGGTGTCTCTGTTAACCTCTTCTTCTCTCTGGGTTACAGGTGCAGGGTCTGGAGTGGAGGGTGTCTCTGTTAGCCTCTTCTTCTCTCTGGGTTACAGGTGCAGGGTCTGGAGTGGAGGGTGTCTCTGTTAACTTCTTCTTCTCTCTATGTTTTAGGTGCAGGGTCTAGAGTGGATGGTGTCTCTGTACAACAACAATCTGAATGGTATCCTGGCTGATGAGATGGGGCTGGGCAAGACCATCCAGACCATCGCCCTCATTACATACCTCATGGAACACAAGAGACTCAACGGACCCTACCTCATCATCGTTCCACTATCGTATGTTTCCTCCTTATTATAACCCTGCCCACTAACCCCTGACCCTACCTCACCATCATTCCACTATCATATGTTTCCTCCTTATTATAACCCTGCCCACTAACCCCTGACCCTACCTCACCATCATTCCACCATCATATGTTACCTCCCTGCTTGTTTCATGGGTCTCAGCTAAAGAAGAACATTGCTTTTATATTACAAACAGTTTTATCATCAGTCTGTTTACTAAAACTAGTCATGGCTCTTAAAGTCCCAGTGCATTCAAAAATGTGATTTTTCTGTATTTTATTTATATATATTTCCACACTGAAGTTGGAATAATACTGTGAAATTGTGAAAAGTTCCGTTTTAGTGTTAGGTAATTTTTTGTGTTTGATGGCTCCATCCCTCAACCCACCAGCAGAGTAGACCACGTTAGCTGTGTCTTTCGTCTTATTGTTTAATAGGATCCCCATTAGCTGTTGCAGTACCTACTCTTCCTGGGGTCCACACAAAGCATGAAGCATGACATAATACAGAACAGTAATAGACAAGAAGAGCTCAAGGAAAGAACTACTTAAATTGTAAAACAATATGAATATAACTAAAAGGTTCTGTACTGACTCAATACATAGAAAGAAAACACAGAGGCCTATTAAAACAAAAATACCTGATTTATGGCCTCCTGAGTAGTGGAGGGGTCTAAGGCACTGCATTGCAGGGTTTAGGCGTCACTACATTTGTGGTGTGTGACGTAATATGAAGGACCCGTCAAGCCAGCCTATTACATATAATGTAAACTCTAATTTCAAATTAAACCAAATATTTTGCACTGAAACGACACTGTTTCAATGTAATTTTCAGCCAATTTACAAGCAAATACTTTATAAATTAATTGGGGGATCAATGTAATAGTCCGGTGGCCATTTGATTAATTGTCCAGCAGTCTAATGACTTGGGGGTGGAAGCTGTTAACCTCCCTTGGGTAGGGGGCAGTATTTTCACGTCCAGATGAAAAGCGTGCCCAAAGTAAACTGCCTGTTACTCAGGACCAGAAGCTAGGATATACATATAATTGGTAGATTTGGATAGAGAACACTCTAAAGTTTCCAAAACTGTTAAAATAATGTCTGTGAGTATAACTGAACCAATATGGCAGGCGAAACCCAAGGACAAACCATCCCCCCAAAAATAAAATTCAGCCTACAATTAATTTCAATGGCTGTCACTCCCAGATTGCAGTTCCTAGGGCTTCCACTAGATGTCAACAGTCTTAAGAAAGAGTTTCAGGCTTGTTGTTGGAAAAATGAGCCAGAATTTGTAGTTTTTCTAGGTGGCTCCCATTTTGACTGTAGTGTTTCCAAGCGCGTGGAAGAGCGCGTTCTTTGGTATTTTTCTCCGGTAAAGACAATAACGATTCTCCGTCTTAAATTGTATCGTTTATTTACGTACTAGGGTACCTAAGGTTTGATTATAAACGTTGTTTGACTTGTTTGGATAAGTTTATTAGTAACGTTTGAGATTCATTTTGTATGCATTTTGATGGAGGAAAACTGGGTGGATTATTGACTGAAGCGGCACCAGCTAAACTGAGTTTTTATGGATATAAAGAAGGACATTATCAAACAAAAGGACCATTTGTGAGGTAACTGGGACCTTTGTTATTGCTATTTCTAACTTTCGTGTCGCACCTGCCTGGTTGAAATATGTTTTTCATGGTTTTGTAGGCGGGGAGCTGTCCTCAGATAATCGCATGGGGTGCTTTCGCCGTAAAGCCTTTTTGAAATCTGACACAGCGGCTGGATTAACAAGAAGTTAAGCTTTATTTTGATCTATTACACTTGTGATTTTATGAAAGTTAAATATTTATAATTCTATAGTTTGAATTTTGCACTCTGCAATTTCACCGGATGCTGGCCAGGTGGGACGCTACCTGCCTTTTGGTTCTGCATGCCATGCGGTAGCAGATAAAACAGTCTATGACTGGGGTGGCTGGAGTCTCTGACAATGTTATGGGCTTTCCTCTGACACCGACAATTATATAGGTGCTGGATGGCAGGAAGCTTGGCCCCAGTGATGTACTGGGCTGTACGCACTACCCTCTGTCGCGCCTTACGGTCAGATGCTGAATAGTTGCCGTACCAGGCGGTGATGCACCGGTCAGGATGCTCTCGATGGTGCAGCTGTAGAACTTTTGAGGATCTGTCCTTCTCTCAGCACATATCAAAGCTGCAGGCTAAGGTTAAATCTTAACTTGGTTTCCTCCATCGTAATTGCTCCTCTTTCACCACAGCTGCCAACTAACCCTGTTTCAGATGAAAATCCTACCCAGCGATGTAATTTATAGATCTGCAGGTAAGGGTGGTGTCGAGCGGCTGGCTGTTCTTTACCATCGGCCATCAGATTTGCCACCAACGCTCCTTATAGGACACAAACGCAGCACTGTTTGATTCCCTTCATGTAAAACAACAGAACTAGTAGAGAGTAGACGAGTCAGTCCGCAGCACCGTTTGATTCCCCTCATGTAAAACAACAGAACTAGTAGAGAGTAGACGAGTCAGTCCGCAGCACCGTTTGATTCCCTTCATGTAAAACAACAGAACTAGTAGAGAGTAGACGAGGCACTCCGCAGCACCATTTGATTCCCCTCATGTAAAACAACAGAACTAGTAGAGAGTAGACGAGTCAGTCCGCAGCACCGTTTGATTCCCCTCATGTAAAACAACAGAACTAGTAGAGAGTAGACGAGGCAGTCCGCAGCACCATTTGATTCCCCTCATGTAAAACAACAGAACTAGTAGAGAGTAGACGAGGCAGTCCGCAGCACCGTTTGATTCCCTTCATGTAAAACAACAGAACTAGTAGAGAGTAGACGAGGCAGTCCGCAGCACCATTTGATTCCCCTCATGTAAAACAACAGAACTAGTAGAGAGTAGACGAGGCAGTCCGCAGCACCGTTTGATTCCCCTCATGTAAAACAACAGAACTAGTAGAGAGTAGACGAGGCAGTCCGCAGCACCGTTTGATTCCCTCATGTAAAACAACAGAACTAGTAGAGAGTAGACGAGTCAGTCCGCAGCACCGTTTGATTCCCCTCATGTAAAACAACAGAACTAGTAGAGAGTAGACGAGTCAGTCCGCAGCACCGTTTGATTCCCCTCATGTAAAACAACAGAACTAGTAGAGAGTAGACGAGTCAGTCCGCAGCACCGTTTGATTCCCCTCATGTAAAACAACAGAACTAGTAGAGAGTAGACGAGTCAGTCCGCAGCACCGTTTGATTCCCCTCATGTAAAACAACAGAACTAGTAGAGAGTAGACGAGTCAGTCCGCAGCACCGTTTGATTCCCTCATGTAAAACAACAGAACTAGTAGAGAGTAGACGAGTCAGTCCGCAGCACCGTTTGATTCCCCTCATGTAAAACAACAGAACTAGTAGAGAGTAGACGAGTCAGTCCGCAGCACCGTTTGATTCCCCTCATGTAAAACAACAGAACTAGTAGAGAGTAGACGAGTCAGTCCGCAGCACCGTTTGATTCCCCTCATGTAAAACAACAGAACTAGTAGAGAGTAGACGAGTCAGTCCGCAGCACCGTTTGATTCCCCTCATGTAAAACAACAGAACTAGTAGAGAGTAGACGAGTCAGTCCGCAGCACCGTTTGATTCCCCTCATGTAAAACAACAGAACTAGTAGAGAGTAGACGAGTCAGTCCGCAGCACTGTTTGTCATTTCTTTAACAGTGTCCCTGGGGGGATTTTCAAACTTTCAGTAAACAATTTAAAAGTGGATTACACACTGCAGTACTGTCTATGGATGTTATGCTTTCTGTCACCTCTGTTTAGGCAATGTCCTGTTTCTTCAGTTCACTGTGGTGTTGTGTGAGGAGAATGTTGATTATGTAGATTAGTGTGATGTGTTTCTTCAATCTTTAAGTTTATAACATCCCAGGCTAAGTTGTTCCTACATTTCAGAGTGTCTCTGATCTCTCTGTCCTCCAGGACTCTGTCCAACTGGGTCTATGAGCTGGATAAATGGTCTCCGTCTGTTGTGAAGATTTCCTACAAGGTGAGAGTCATAATGTTCCTTTTCATCCGTCCTTTCTTCTTCCCCACCACGGGTAGCGTTCTCTGGGTGCATCCCAAGGATATCTCCACCTGAAGTGTGCACTCGTTCATTAGTCCCAGAAATATAAATGCACTGGATTGGTGGAGGCAATAGCAGTTAACACACTTTTCCCAGGCAGTCATTGAAAATAAGAATTTGTTCTAAACTGACTTGCCGAGTTAAATAAATATAAAAAAAAAAATGTCTATTAAATTAAAATGATATTAAAATGTCTGACTCTCCTGTGTTACAGGGGACCCCTGCTATGAGACGAGGCCTGGTGGCTCAGCTCCGCAGCGGGAAGTTCAATGTCCTCCTCACCACCTACGAGTACATAATTAAGGACAAACAGATCCTGGCCAAGGTATCCATTCCTTCTCTCCCTCACACCCCTCCTTCCTTCACTTTCCTCTCTCCCTCCCCCTAAGGTAAGACAGAAATACTCTCCTCCCCCCTAACCCTCTACATGTTACTCTACAGCAGTGTCAGGTCCTCCTCCCTAACCCTCTACATGTTACTCTACAGCAGGGTCAGGTCCTCCTCCCTAACCCTCTACATGTTACTCTACAGCAGGGTCAGGTCCTCCTCCCTAACCCTCTACATGTTACTCTACAGCAGGGTCAGGTCCTCCTCCTCCCTAACCCTCTACATGTTACTCTACAGCAGGGTCAGGTCCTCCTCCCTAACCCTCTACATTTTACTCTACAGCAGGGTCAGGTCCTCCTCCTCCCTAACCCTCTACATGTTGCTCTACAGCTGGGTCAGGTCCTCCTCCTCCCTAACCCTCTACATGTTACTCTACAGCTGGGTCAGGTCCTCCTCCTCCCTAACCCTCTACATGTTACTCTACAGCAGGGTCAGGTCCTCCTCCTCCCTAACCCTCTACATGTTACTCTACAGCAGGGTCAGGTCCTCCTCCTACCTAAATCTCTTCATGTTACTCAACAACAGGGTCAGGTCCTCCTCCTCCCTAACCCTCTACATGTTACTCTACAGCAGGGTCAGGTCCTCCTCCCTAACCCTCTACATGTTTCTCTACAGCAGGGTCAGGTCCTCCTCCCTAACCCTCTACATGTTACTCTACAGCAGGGTCAGGTCCTCCTCCCTAACCCTCTACATGTTACTCTACAGCAGGGTCAGGTCCTCCTCCCTAACCCTCTACCTCTACAGCAGGGTCAGGTCCTCCTCCCTAACCCTCTACATTTTACTCTACAGCAGGGTCAGTCCTCCTCCCTAACCCTCTACATGTTCCTACAGCTGGGTCAGGTCCTCCCTAACCCTCTACATGTTACTCTACAGCAGGGTCAGGTCCTCCTCCTCCCTAACCCTCTACATGTTACTCTACAGCAGTGTCAGGTCCTCCTCCTCCCTAACCCTCTTCATGTTACTCTACAGCAGGGTCAGGTCCTCCTCCTACCTAAATCTCTTCATGTTACTCAACAACAGGGTCAGGTCCTCCTCCTCCCTAACCCTCTACATGTTACTCTACAGCAGGGTCAGTGTCCTCCTCCCTAACCCTCTACATGTTACTCTACAGCAGGGTCAGGTCCTCCTCCCTAACCCTCTACATGTTACTCTACAGCAGGGTCAGGTCCTCCTCCCTAACCCTCTACATGTTTCTCTACAGCAGGGTCAGGTCCTCCTCCCTAACCCTCTACATGTTTCTCTACAGCAGGGTCAGGTCCTCCTCCCTAACCCTCTACATGTTACTCTACAGCAGGGTCAGGTCCTCCTCCCTAACCCTCTACATGTTACTCTACAGCAGGGTCAGGTCCTCCTCCTCCCTAACCCTCTACATGTTACTCTACAGCAGGGTCAGGTCCTCCTCCCTAACCCTCTACATGTTACTCTACAGCAGGGTCAGGTCCTCCTCCCTAACCCTCTACATGTGACTCTACAGCAGGGTCAGGTCCTCCTCCTCCCTAACCCTCTACATGTTTCTCTACAGCAGGGTCAGGTCCTCCTCCCTAACCCTCTACATGTGACTCTACAGCAGGGTCAGGTCCTCCTCCTCCCTAACCCCACATGTTATACAGCAGGGTAAGGTCCTCCTCCCCTAACCCTCTACATTTTCTTTACTCTTCTATCCTCCCTAACCTCTACATGTTACTCTACAGCAGGGTCAGGTCTCCTCCTCCCTAACCCTCTACATGTTATCCGTTGGAAGTCCTCCTCCTACCTAAATCTCTTCATGTTATCAACAACAGGGTCAGGTCCTCCTCCTACCTAAATCTCTTCATGAACTCACCAGGGTCAGGTCCTCCTCCCTAACCCTCTACATGTTACTCTACAGCAGGGTTGAATACTCCCTAACCCTCTACATGTTACTCTACAGCAGGGTCAGGTCCTCCTCCCTAACCCTCTACACTACACTGCAGGTCCTCCTCCCTAACAATGCTCTACAGCAGGGTCAGGTCCTCCTCCCAACCTTCCTACATGTTTCTCCAGCAGGGTCAGGTCTCCTCCCTAACCCTCTACATGTTACTCTACAGCAGGGTCAGGTCCTCCAAATCCATAACCCTCTACATTTTACTCTACAGCAGGGTCAGGTTCCTCCTCCCTAAACACGGTCCAAAACATACATCCTCCTCCTCCCTAATCACATGTTATCTACAGCAGGGTCAGACCCTCTACATGTGACTCTACAGCAGGGTCAGGTTCCTATCCTAACCCTCTACATATGATTAGGGTAAAGGTTATAATCTACATGTGACTCTACAGCAGGGTCAGGTGCTTAATCCAAAGCCACTGATGCAATGATTTTCTTTTCTCTTCTATCCCCTATACACAGCACACCATCTATCCCCAGATTTGGAAGTACATGATTGTTATATCACCTGAAGAACCACCATAAGCTGACCCAGGTGTTGAATACCCATTATGTGGCCCCACGGCGCCTCCTCCTGACGGGCACGCCACTGCAGAACAAGCTTATATGGGCCCTGCTCAACTTCCTGCTGCCGACCATCTTCAAGTCCTGCAACACTTTCGAGCAGTGGTTCAATGCCCCCTTTGCCATGACCGGGGATAGGGTTAGTGTCAAATGCATATCTACTTTATAAGGTCAAGTTAGGTGACAAACACGGTCCAAAACATACATAAAAATTCATCAATATCCTAGCCAGATAGGGTTAGGGTAAAGGTTATATCCTAGCCAGATATGATTAGGGTAAAGGTTATATCCTAGCCAGATAGCGTTATATCCTAGCCAGATATGATTAGGGTAAAGGTTATATCCTAGCCAGATATGATTAGGGTAAAGGTTATATCCTAGACAGATAGCGTTATATCCTAGACAGATAGGGTTAGGGTAAAGGTTATATCCTAGCCAGATAGGCGTACGTCTGCATGACCAGTTCTCTTTCTAAATCTCTATCAATTAAAGATTTGACTGAATGACAAAAAAAGTGCAGACTGCAATATAATGTGAATAGTGATCACCATGTGAATAACTCTAGATAATAATATGTGAATAGTGATCACCATGTGAATAACTCTATAGATAATAAGATGTGAATAGTGATCACCATGTGAATAACTATAGATAATAATATGTGAATAGTGATCACCATGTGAATAACTCTATAGATAATAAGATGTGAATAGTGATCACCATGTGACAAACTCTATAGATAATAAGATGTGAATAGTGATCACCATGTGAATAATTATAGATAATAATATGTGAATAATTATAGATAATAATATGTGAATAGTGATCACCATGTGAATAACTCTAGATAATAATATGTGAATAGTGATCACCATGTGAATAACTCTATAGATAATAATATGTGAATACATTTACATTACATTTAAGTCATTTGGCAGACGCTCTTATCCAGAGCGACTTACAAATTGGTGAATTCACCTTCTGACATCCAGTGGGACAGCCACTTTACAATAGTGCATCTAAATCATTTAGGGGGGGGGGTGAGAAGGATTACTTTATCCTATCCTAGGTATTCCTTAAAGAGGTGGGGTTTCAGGTGTCTCCGGAAGGTGGTGATTGACTCCGCTGTCCTGGCGTCGTGAGGGAGTTTGTTCCACCATTGGGGGCCAGAGCAGCGAACAGTTTTGACTGGGCTGAGCGGGAACTGTACTTCCTCAGTGGTAGGGAGGCGAGCAGGCCAGAGGTGGATGAACGCAGTGTCCTTGTTTGGGTGTATAATATTACTAATAATACTAATAACTTAATAATACTATATAATACTACTAATAATACTATATAATATTACTAATAGTACTATATAATATTACTAATAATACTAATAACGAATAATACTATATAATACTACTAATAATATTATATAATATTACTAATAATACTAATAACTAATAATACTATATAATACTATTAATAATACTAATAACTAATAATACTATATAATACTAATAATAATGCTATATAATACTACTAATAACTAATAATACGACAATAATAGTGATCACCATGTGAATAACTATAGATAATAATATGTGAATAGTGATCACCATGTGAATAACTATAGATAATAATATGTGAATAGTGATCACCATGTGAATAATTATAGATAATAATATGTGAATAGTGATCACCATGTGAATAACTATAGATAATAATATGTGAATAACTCTAGATAATAATATGTGAATAACTATAGATAATATGTGAATAGTGATTACCATGTGAATAACTATAGATAATAATATGTGAATAGTGATCACCATGTGAATAATTATAGATAATAATATTTGAATAGTGATCACCAAGTGAATAACTCTATAGATAATAATATGTGAATAGTGATCACCATGTGAATAACTCTATAGATAATAATATGTGAATAGTGATCACCATGTGAATAACTATAGATTTAATATGTGAATAGTGATCACCATGTGAATAACTATAGATAATAATATGTGAATAATTATAGATAATAATATGTGAATAGTGATCACCATGTGAAAAGCTCTATATCTAAATACATTGCTTCTCTTTGCTCCTCTTTTGAAATAATATTTATTATGCGCCACTGTGAAATGCATGCTGTTCATCCCTTACATTTTCAAGAAGGAACAGCTGTACAACGGAAGACCTGGTACAAGGGAAATAATGAAATAAATACATGTGAAAGTGGTGCAACGCTTTAGAGATGAGAGATGGTGATAACAAATCAGCACTTTGGGCCATATTCAGTCAGACGGGTCTGTTGTAGTGACTGTGTCCATGACCATACATAACAGTTCATAAACCCTAGAGTACTCCACTAGTCACTACACTAGTAACTACACTAGTCACTACACTAGTAACTACTAGAGTAACTCCACTAGTCACTACACTAGTAACTACACCTGAGTAACTACACAAGTAACTACACTGGAATAAACACTAGAGTACCTGCACTGGTAACACTAGTAACTACACCTGAGTAACTACACAAGTAACTACACCTGAGTAACTACATTTACATTTAAGTCATTTAGCAGACGCTCTTATCCAGAGCGACTTACAAATTGGTGAATTCACCTTCTGACATCCAGTGGGACAGCCACTTACAATAGTGCATCTAAATCATTTAAGGGAGGGGCCATTGGGGGTGAGAAGGATTTCTTATCCAATCCTAGGTATTCCTTGAAGAGGTATTTCAGGTGTCTCCGGAAGGTGGTGATTGACTCTGCTGTTTGGCCCGTGAGGGAGTTTGTTCCACCATTGGGGGGCAGAGCAGCGAACAGTTTTGACTGGGCTGAGCGGGAACTGTACTTCCTCAGTGGTAGGGAGGCGAGCAGGCCAGAGGTGGATGAACGCAGTGCCCTTGTTTGGGTGTAGGGCCTGATCAGAGCCTGGAGGTATGCGGTGCCGTTTTTCACAGCTCCGTAGGCAAGCACCATGGTCTTGTAGCGGATGCGAGCTTCAACTGGAAGCCAGTGGAGAGAGCGGAGGAGCGGGGTGACGTGAGAGAACTTGGGAAGGTTGAACACCAGACGGGCTGCGGCGTTCTGGATGAGTTGTATTTTTTAATGGCACAGGCAGGGAGCCCAGCCAACAGCGATAGTAATCCAGACGGGAGATGACAAGTGAAAATTAGGACCTAATCCTGTGTGAGGCAGGGTTTTTCACTAGAGTAACTACACTAGAGTAACTACACTAGAGTAACTACACTAAGTAATACACTAGTAACTATAGAGTAACTGCACTAGTCACTACACTAGTAACTACACTAGAGTAACTACACTAGAGTAACTATCACTAGTAACTACTAGAGTAATGCACTAGTCACTACACTAGTAACTACACTAGAGTAACTACACTAGTAACTACTAGAGTAACTACACTAGTAACTACTATAGTAACTGCACTAGAGTAACTACATAGAGTAACTACATAGTAACTACACTATAGTGTAACTACTAGAGTAACTGCACTAGAGTAACTACACTAGTAACTACACTAGAGTCACTAAAGTCACTATCTAGAGTAACTGCACTAGAGTAACTACACTAGTAACTACTATTTTTAACTGCACTAGAGTAACTACACTAGTCACTACACTAGTAACTACACTAGTAACTACACTAGAGTAACTACACTAGTAACTACTAGAGTAACTACATAGAGTAACTACACTAGTCACTATGTGAATAGTAACTAGATAATAACTACACTAGTAACTGCTAGAGTAACTACACTAGAGTCACTACACTAGTCACTACACAAGTAACTACACTAGTAACTACTAGAGTAACTACACTAGTAACTACTAGAGTAACTACACCAGTAACTACTAGAGTAACTGCACTAGAGTAACTACACTAGTCACTACACTAGTAACTACACTAGAGTAACTACACTAGTAACTACACTAGTAACTACTAGAGTAACTACACTAGTAACTACACTAGAGTAACTACACTAGTCACTACACTAGTCACTACTAGAGTAACTGCACTAGAGTAACTACACTAGTAACTACACTAGTAACTACACTAGTCACTACACTAGTCACTACACTAGTAACTACACTAGTAACTACTAGAGTAACTACACTAGTAACTACACTAGTAACTACCCTAGTAACTACACTAGAGTAACTACACTAGTCACTACACTAGTAACTACACTAGTAACTACTAGAGTAACTACACTAGTAACTACTAGAGTAACTACATCAGAGTAACTACACTAGAGTCACTACACTAGTAACTACACTAGTAACTACACTAGTAACTACACTAGTAGCTACTAGAGTAACTACACTAGAGTAACTACACTAGTCACTATACTAGTAACTGCACTAGAATAACTACACTAGTCACTACACTAGAGTAACTACACTAGTCACTGCACTAGTAACTACAGTAGAGTAACTACACTAGAGTAACTACACTAGTAACTACACTAGTAACTACTAGAGTAACTACTATAGTAACTGCACTAGAGTAACTACACTAGTCACTACACTAGTAACTACACTAGAGTAACTACACTAGAGTAACTACACTAGTCACTACTAGAGTAACTGCACTAGAGTAACTACACTAGTAACTACTAGAGTAACTGAACTAGTCACTACACTAGTAACTACAGTAGAGTAACTACACTAGTCACTACACTAGTAACTACACTAGTAACTACACTAGAGTAACTACACTAGAGTAACTACACTAGAGTAACTACACTAGTCACTACACTAGTAACTACACTATTAACTGCTAGAGTAACTACACTAGTAACTACTAGAGTAACTACACTAGAGTAACTACACTAGTCACTACACTAGTAACTACACTAGAGTAACTACACTAGTAACTACACTAGAGTAACTACACTAGAGTAACTACACTAGTCACTACACTAGTAACTACACTAGTCACTACTAGAGTAACTGCACTAGAGTAACTACACTAGTCACTACACTAGAGTAACTACACTAGAGTAACTACACTAGTAACTACACTAGTAACTACTAGAGTAACTACACTAGAGTAACTACACTAGTCACTACACTAGAGTAACTACACTAGTAACTACACTAGTAACTACTAGAGTAACTGCACTAGAGTAACTACACTAGAGTACCTACACTGGTAACTACACTGGAGTAACTACACTAGTAACTACAGAGTAACTACACTAGTAACTACACTAGTAACTACACTAGTCACTACTAGAGTAACTGCACTAGAGTAACTACACTAGTCACTACACTAGTCACTACACTAGAGTAACTACACTAGAGTAACTACACTAGTAACTACACTAGTAACTACTAGAGTAACTACACTGGAGTAACTACACTAGAGTAACTACACTAGTAACTACTAGAGTAACTGCACTAGAGTAACTACACTAGTAACTACACTAGTCACAATGTGAAAGTGGTGCAACGCTTTAGAGATGAGAGATGGTGATAACAAATCAGCACTTTGGGCCATATTCAGTCTCACGGGTCTGTTGTAGTGACTGTGTCCATGACCATACATAACAGTTCATAAACCCTAGAGTAACTCCACTAGTCACTACACTAGTAACTACACTAGTAACTACACTAGTAACTACTAGAGTAACTCCACTAGTCACTACACTAGTAACTACACCTGAGTAACTACACAAGTAACTACACTAGAGTAACTCCACTAACTACACTAGTAACTACACCTGAGTAACTACACAAGTAACTACACTGGAATAACTACACTAGAGTACCTGCACTGGTACCTACACTAGTAACTACACTAGTAACTACCATAGTAACTACACTAGAGTAACTACACTAGAGTAGCTACACAAGCAACTACACTGGAATAACTATACTAGAGTACCTACACTAGTAACTACCCTAGTAACTACACTAGAGTAACTACACAAGTAACTACATTGGAATAACTACAGTAGAGTAACTACCCTAGTAACTACCCGGGAGTAACTACACTAGAGTAACTACACTAGAGTAACTACACTGGAGTAACTACACTAGTAACTACCCTAGTAACTACACTAGAGTAACTACACAAGTAACTACATTGGAATAACTACAGTAGAGTAACTACACTAGTAACTACACTAGTATTACTAGAGTAACTACACTAGTAACTACTATAGTAACTGCACTAGAGTAACTACACTAGTAACTACACTAGTAACTACACTAGTAACTACTAGAGTAACTGCACTAGTAACTACACTAGTAACTACTAGAGTATCTGCACTAGAGTAACTACACTAGTAACTACACTAGTCACTACACTAGTCACTACTAGAGTAACTGCAGTAGAGTAACTGCACTATAGTAATTACACTAGTCACTACACTAGTAACTACACTAGAGTAACTACACTAGTCACTACACTAGTAACTACTAGAGTAACTACTAGAGTAACTACACTAGTAACTACTAGAGTAACTACACTAGAGTAACTACACTAGTCATTACACTAGTAACTACACTAGTAACTACACTAGTAGCTACTAGAGTAACTACACTAGTAACTACACTAGTAACTGCTAGAGTAACTACACTAGAGTAACTACACTAGTCACTACACTAGTAACTACACTAGTAACTACTAGAGTAACTACACTAGTAACTACACTAGTAACTACTAGAGTAACTACACTAGAGTAACTACACTAGTCACTACACTAGTAACTACACTAGAGTAACTACACTAGTCACTACACTAGTAACTACACTAGAGTAACTACACTAGTAACTACTAGAGTAACTCCACTAGTCACTACACTAGTAACTACACTAGAGTAACTACACAAGTAACTACACTGGAATAACTACACTAGAGTACCTGCACTGGTACCTACACTAGTAACTACACTAGTAACTACCCTAGTAACTACTAGAGTAACTACACTAGAGTAACTACACTAGTTCCTACACTAGTAACTACACTAGAGTAACTACACTAGTCACTACACTAGAGTAACTACACTAGTCACTACACTAGTAACTACACTAGAGTAACTCCACTAGTCACTACACTAGTAACTACACTAGTAACTACACTAGTAACTACTAGAGTAACGCCACTAGTCACTACACTAGTAACTACACTAGAGTAACTACACAATTAACTACACTGGAATAACTACACTAGAGTACCTGCACTGGTACCTACACTAGTAACTACACTAGTAACTACCCTAGTAACTACACTAGAGTAACTACACTAGTAACTGCACTAGAGTAACTACACTAGTAACTACTAGAGTAACTGCACTAGAGTAACTACACTAGTCACTACACTAGTAACTACACTAGTAACTACACTAGAGTAACTACACTAGTAACTACTAGAGTAACTACACTAGAGTAACTACACTAGTCACTACACTAGTAACTACACTAATAACTACACTAGTAACTGCTAGAGTAACTACACTAGAGTCACTACACTAGTCACTACACAAGTAACTACACTAGTAACTACTAGAGTAACTACACTAGTAACTACTAGAGTAACTACACAGTAACTACTAGAGTAACTGCACTAGAGTAACTACACTAGTCACTACACTAGTAACTACACTAGAGTAACTACACTAGTAACTACACGAGTAACTACACTAGTAACTACACTAGAGTAACTACACTAGTCACTACACTAGTCACTACTAGAGTAACTGCACTAGAGTAACTACACTAGTAACTACACTAGTCACTAACTAGTCACTACACTAGTAACTACACTAGTAACTACTAGAGTAACTACACTAGTAACTACACTAGTAACTACCCTAGTAACTACTAGAGTAACTACACTAGAGTAACTACACTAGTCACTACACTAGTAACTACACTAGTAACTACTAGAGTAACTACACTAGTAACTACTAGAGTAACTACATCAGAGTAACTACACTAGAGTCACTACACTAGTAACTACACTAGTAACTACACTAGTAACTACACTAGTAGCTACTAGAGTAACTACACTAGAGTAACTACACTAGTCACTATACTAGTAACTGCACTAGAATAACTACACTAGTCACTACACTAGAGTAACTACACTAGTCACTACACTAGTAACTACAGTAGAGTAACTACACTAGAGTAACTCCACTAGTAACTACACTAGTAACTACTAGAGTAACTACTATAGTAACTGCACTAGAGTAACTACACTAGTCACTACACTAGTAACTACACTAGAGTAACTACACTAGAGTAACTAACTAGTCACTACTAGAGTAACTGCACTAGAGTAACTACACTAGTAACTACTAGAGTAACTGAACTAGTCACTACACTAGTAACTACAGTAGAGTAACTACACTAGTCACTACACTAGTAACTACACTAGTAACTACACTAGAGTAACTACACTAGAGTAACTACACTAGAGTAACTACACTAGAGTAACTACACTAGTCACTACACTAGTAACTACACTAGAGTAACTACACTAGTAACTACACTAGAGTAACTACACTAGTAACTACACTAGTCACTACACTAGTAACTACTAGAGTAACTACACTAGTAACTACTAGAGTAACTACACTAGAGTAACTACACTAGTCACTACACTAGTAACTACACTAGAGTAACTACACTAGTAACTACACTAGAGTAACTACACTAGTAACTACACTAGTCACTACACTAGTAACTACACTAGTCACTACTAGAGTAACTGCACTAGAGTAACTACACTAGTCACTACACTAGAGTAACTACACTAGAGTAACTACACTAGTAACTACACTAGTAACTACTAGAGTAACTACACTAGAGTAACTACACTAGTCACTACACTAGAGTAACTACACTAGTAACTACACTAGTAACTACACTAGTAACTACTAGAGTAACTACACTAGAGTAACTACACTGGTAACTACACTAGAGTAACTACACTAGTAACTACACTAGTAACTACACTAGAGTAACTACACTAGTAACTACACTAGTCACTACTAGAGTAACTGCACTAGAGTAACTACACTAGTCACTACACTAGTCACTACACTAGAGTAACTACACTAGAGTAACTACACTAGTAACTACACTAGTAACTACTAGAGTAACTACACTAGAGTAACTACACTAGAGTAACTACACTAACTACTAGAGTAACTGCACTAGTAACTACACTAGTAACTGCACTAGAGTAACTACACTAGTAACTACACTAGTCACAATGTGAAAGTGGTGCAACGCTTTAGAGATGAGAGATGGTGATAACAAATCAGCACTTTGGGCCATATTCAGTCTCTACGGGTCTGTTGTAGTGACTGTGTCCATGACCATACATAACAGTTCATAAACCCTAGAGTAACTCCACTAGTCACTACACTAGTAACTACACTAGTAACTACTAGAGTAACTCCACTAGTAACTACACTAGTAACTACACTAGTAACTACACAAGTAACTACACTAGAGTAACTCCACTAGTCACTACACTAGTAACTACACCTGAGTAACTACACAAGTAACTACACTGGAATAACTACACTAGAGTACCTACACTGGTACCTACACTAGTAACTACACTAGTAACTACCATAGTAACTACACTAGAGTAACTACACTAGAGTAGCTACACAAGCAACTACACTGGAGTAACTACACTAGAGTACCTACACTAGTAACTACCCTAGTAACTACACTAGAGTAACTACACTAGAGTAACTACATTGGAATAACTACACTAGAGTAACTACCCTAGTAACTACACTAGTCACTACACTAGTAACTACTAGAGTAACTACACTGGAGTAACTACACTAGTAACTACACTAGTAACTACACTAGAGTAACTACACAAGTAACTACATTGGAATAACTACAGTAGAGTAACTACACTAGTAACTACACTAGTAACTACTAGAGTAACTACACTAGTCACTACTATAGTAACTGCACTAGAGTAACTACACTAGTAACTACACTAGTAACTACAGAGTAACTACTAGAGTAACTACACTAGAGTAACTGCACTAGTAACTACACTAGTAACTACTAGAGTATCTGCATTAGAGTAACTACACTAGTAACTACACTAGAGTAACTACACTAGTAACTACACTAGAGTCACTACTAGAGTAACTGCAGTAGAGTAACTGCACTATAGTAATTACACTAGTCACTACACTAGTAACTACACTAGTAACTACACTAGTCACTACACTAGTAACTACTAGAGTAACTACTAGAGTAACTACACTAGTAACTACTAGAGTAACTACACTAGAGTAACTACACTAGTCACTACACTAGTAACTACACTAGTAACTACACTAGTAGCTACTAGAGTAACTACACTAGTAACTACACTAGTAACTGCTAGAGTAACTACACTAGAGTAACTACACTAGTCACTACACTAGTAACTACACTAGTAACTACTAGAGTAACTACACTAGTAACTACTAGAGTAACTACACTAGTAACTACTAGAGTAACTACACTAGAGTAACTACACTAGTCACTACACTAGTAACTACACTAGAGTAACTACACTAGTCACTACACTAGTAACTACACTAGAGTAACTACACTAGTAACTACTAGAGTAACTCCACTAGTCACTACACTAGTAACTACACTAGAGTAACTACACAAGTAACTACACTGGAATAACTACACTAGAGTACCTGCACTGGTACCTACACTAGTAACTACACTAGTAACTACCCTAGTAACTACTAGAGTAACTACACTAGTTCCTACACTAGTAACTACACTAGAGTAACTACACTAGTCACTACACTAGAGTAACTACACTAGTCACTACACTAGTAACTACACTAGAGTAACTCCACTAGTCACTACACTAGTAACTACACTAGTAACTACACTAGTAACTACTAGAGTAACGCCACTAGTCACTACACTAGTAACTACACTAGAGTAACTACACAAGTAACTACACTGGAATAACTACACTAGAGTACCTGCACTGGTACCTACACTAGTAACTACACTAGTAACTACCCTAGTAACTACACTAGAGTAACTACACTAGAGTAGCTACACAAGCAACTACACTGGAATAACTATACTAGAGTACCTACGCTAGTAACCACCCTAGTAACTACACTAGAGTAACTACACAAGTAACTACATTGGAATAACTACAGTAGAGTAACTACCCTAGTAACTACCCTAGTAACTACCCTAGTAACTACGCTAGAGTAACTACACTGGAGTAACTACACTAGAGTAACTACACTGGAGTAACTACACGAGTAACTACATGAGTAACTACAAGAGTAACTACATGAGTAACTACACTAGAGTACCTACACAAGTAACTACACTAGAATAACTACACAAGTAACTACACTGGAATAACTACACTAGAATAACGCTAGTAACTAGAGTAACTACACTAGAGTAACTACACAAGTAACTACATTGGAATAACTACAGTAGAGTAACTACCCTAGTAACTACACTAGAGTAACTACACTGGAGTAACTACACTGGAGTAACTACACTGGAGTAACTACACTGGAGTAACTACATGAGTAACTACACTAGAGTACCTACACTAGTAACTACACTAGAGTAACTACACTAGTAACTACACTGAGTAACTACACAAGTAACTACACTATAGTACCTACACTAGTAACTACACTAGAATAACTACACAAGTAACTACACTAGAGTAATACACAAGTAACTGCACTAGAGTAACTGCACTAGAGTAACTACACTAGAGTAACTACACTAGAGTAACTACACTAGAGTAACTACACTGGAGGAACTACACTGGAGGAACTACACGAGTAAATGCACTAGTAACTAGCTTGTTAGTAGATTAAGTTAATGGAGGACCCTGATTGATCCCCAGGTGGACTTGAATGAGGAAGAGACAATCCTGATTATCCGCCGTCTCCACAAGGTGCTCCGCCCTTTCCTGCTCAGACGACTCAAGAAGGAGGTGGAGTCCCAGCTTCCAGAGAAGGTGAGAGGGCTTATACTATAGAAACGTTACAGTATGTAAACCACAGATACTTGGTACTGAATGATACTTGATGTAAACAAACCACAGATACTTGATGTTGTAGGTGGAGTATGTCATCAAGTGTGATATGTCGGCCATCCAGAGGGTTCTGTACCGTCACATGCAGGGCAGAGGAATCCTCCTCACCGATGGATCGGAGAAAGACAAGAAGGTAGGAAGCAGAGATCCTGTTAACTCATTTTGTGACGGTCAGTAAAGGAGGAGCAAAGACCCTGATGAGCTCAGATATTCAACATTGTTATTGTGGTCCTCAGGGTAAAGGAGGAGCAAAGACCCTGATGAGCTCAGATATGTGACGTTGTTATTGTGGACCTCAGGGTAAAGGAGGAGCAAAGACCCTGATGAGCTCAGATATGTGACATTGTTATTGTGGACCTCAGGGTAAAGGAGGAGCAAAGACCCTGATGAGCTCAGATATGTGACATTGTTATTGTGGTCCTCAGGGTAAAGGAGGAGCAAAGACCCTGATAAGCTCAGATATGTGACATTGTTATTGTGGTCCTCAGGGTAAAGGAGGAGCAAAGACCCTGATGAGCTCAGATATGTGACATTGTTATTGTGGTCCTCTGGGTAAAGGAGGAGCAAAGACCCTGTTGAGCTCAGATATGTGACATTGTTATTGTGGTCCTCAGGGTAAAGGAGGAGCAAAGACCCTGATGAGCTCAGATATGTGACATTGTTATTGTGGTCCTCAGGGTAAAGGAGGAGCAAAGACCCTGATGAACACCATCATGCAGCTGAATATGATCTGCAACCACCCCTACATGTTCCCACATTGAGGTACGTTAGATGTTCTCACACATTGATGTGCATTACATGTTCACACACATTGAGTACGTTACGTTCTAGAACCACCCCTACATGTTCCCACACATTGAGGTATGTTAGTTCTAGAACCACCCCTACATGTTCCCACACATTGAGGTATATTAGTTCTAGAACCACCCCTACATGTTCACACACATTGAAATATATTAGTTCTAGAACCACCCCTACATGTTCCCACACATTCAGGTATATTAGTTCTAGAACCACCCCTACATGTTCCACACATTGAAATATATTAGTTCTAGAACCACTCCCATGTTCCCACACATTGAAATATATTAGTTCTAGAACCACCCCTACATGTTCCCACACATTGAGGTATATTAGTTCTAGAACCACCCCTACATGTTCCCACACATTGAAATATATTAGTTCTAGAACCACCCCTACATGTTCCCACACATTGAAATATATTAGTTCTAGAACCACCCCTACATGTTCACACACATTGAAATATATTAGTTCTAGAACCACCCCTACATGTTCACACACATTGAAGTACGTTAGTTCTAGAACCACCCCTACATGTTCCCACACATTGAGGTACGTTAGATGTTCTCACACATTGATGTGCATTACATGTTCACACACATTGAGGTACGTTACGTTCTAGAACCACCCCTACATGTTCCCACACATTGAGGTATATTAGTTTTAGAACCACCCCTACATGTTCACACACATTGAAATATATTAGTTCTAGAACCACCCCTACATGTTCCCACACATTCAGGTATATTAGTTCTAGAACCACCCCTACATGTTCCCACACATTGAGGTATATTAGTTCTAGAACCACCCCTACATGTTCCCACACATTGAGGTATATTAGTTCTAGAACCACCCCTACATGTTCCCACACATTGAAATATATTAGTTCTAGAACCACCCCTACATGTTCCCACACATTGAGGTATATTAGTTCTAGAACCACCCCTACATGTTCCCACACATTGAAATATATTAGTTCTAGAACCACCCCTACATGTTCCCACACATTGAAATATATTAGTTCTAGAACCACCCCTACATGTTCACACACATTGAAATATATTAGTTCTAGAACCACCCCTACATGTTCACACACATTGAAACGTTAGTTCTAGAACCACCCCTACATGTTCCCACACATTGAGGTACGTTAGATGTTCTCACACATTGATGTGCATTACATGTTCACACACATTGAGGTACGTTACGTTCTAGAACCACCCCTACATGTTCCCACACATTGAGGTATGTTAGTTCTAGAACCACCCCTACATGTTCCACACATTGAGGTATATTAGTTCTAGAACCACCCCTACATGTTCCCACACATTGAGGTATATTAGTTCTAGAACCACCCCTACATGTTCCCACACATTCAGGTATATTAGTTCTAGAACCACCCCTACATGTTCCCACACATTGAGGTATATTAGTTCTAGAACCACCCCTACATGTTCCCACACATTGAAATATATTAGTTCTAGAACCACCCCTACATGTCCCACACATTCAGGTATATTAGTTCTAGAACCACCCCTACATGTTCCCACACATTGAGGTATATTAGTTCTAGAACCACCCCTACATGTTCCCACACATTGAAATATATTAGTTCTAGAACCAGCCCTACATGTTCCCACACATTCAGGTATATTAGTTCTAGAATCACCCCTACATGTTCCCACACATTGAAATATATTAGTTCTAGAACCACCCCTACATGTTCCACACATTGAGGTATATTAGTTCTAGAACCACCCCTACATGTTCCCACACATTGAAATATATTAGTTCTAGAACCACCCCTACATGTTCCACACATTGAAATATATTAGTTCTAGAACCACCCCTACATGTTCCCACACATTGAGGTATATTAGTTCTAGAACCACCCCTACATGTTCACACACATTGAAATATATTAGTTCTAGAACCACCCCTACATGTTCCCACACATTGAGGTATATTAGTTCTAGAACCACCCCTACATGTTCACACACATTGAAATATATTAGTTCTAGAACCACCCCTACATGTTCCCACACATTGAGGTATATTAGTTCTAGAACCACCCCTACATGTTCCCACACATTGACGTATATTAGTTCTAGAACCACCCTACATGTTCCCACACATTGAGGTATATTAGTTCTAGAACCACCCCTACATGTTCACACACATTGAGGTCCGTTAGTTCTAGAACCACCCCTACATTTTGAATAATCTCAATTATTAAATGTATTTTGATTTGTTTAACACTTTTTGCTTACTACATGATTCCATGTTTTGTTTCATAGTTTTGATGTCATCACGATTCTACAATGTAGAACATAGTAAAAATAAAGAAGAACCCTTGAATGAGTAGGTCTTCTAAAACTTTTGACCGGTAGTTTACATGTTCTAGCACATTAAGGTACATGACATGTTCCAACACATTGAGTAACATTAGATCTAGAATCACTCCTACATATTCCAACACATTGAGGTACATTAGATCTAGAACCACTCCTACATGTTCCAACACGTTGAGGTACATTCCACTCAGAACCACCTTTAAATGTTCACACACAGAGGTAGGTTACATGTTCTAACACATTGAGGTAAGTTAGTTCTAGAACCACCCCTACATGTTCACACACATTGAAGTACGTTAGTTCTAGAACTACATGTTCCCCACATTGAGGTACGTTAGATGTTCTACATGCATTCATGTTCACACACATTGAGGTACGTTAGTTCTAGAACCACCCCTACATGTTCCCACACATTGAGGTATGTTAGTTCTAGAACCACCCCTACATGTTCCCACACATTGAGGTATATTAGTTCTAGAACCACCCCTACATGTTCCCACACATTGAGGTATATTAGTTCTAGAACCACCCCTACATGTTCCACACATTGAGGTATATTAGTTCTAGAACCACCCCTACATGTTCCCACACAAGGTATATTAGTTCTAGAACCACCCCTACATGTTCCCACACATTCAGGTATATTAGTTCTAGAACCACCCCTACATGTTCCACACATTGAGGTATATTAGTTCTAGAACCACCCCATGTTCCCACACATTGAAATATATTAGTTCTAGAACCACCCCTACATGTTCCCACACATTGAAATATATTAGTTCTAGAACCACCCCTACATGTTCCCACACATTGAGGTATATTAGTTCTAGAACCACCCCTACATGTTCCCACACATTGAAATATATTAGTTCTAGAACCACCCCTACATGTTCCAACACATTGAGGTATATTAGTTCTAGAATCACCCCTACATGTTCCCACACATTGAAATATATTAGTTCTAGAACCACCCCTACATGTTTCCACACATTGAGGTATATTAGTTCTAGAACCACCCCTACATGTTCCCACACATTGAAATATATTAGTTCTAGAACCACCCCTACATGTTCCCACACATTGAAATATATTAGTTCTAGAACCACCCCTACATGTTCCCACACATTGAGGTATATTAGTTCTAGAACCACCCCTACATGTTCACACACATTGAAATATATTAGTTCTAGAACCACCCCTACATGTTCCCACACATTGAGGTATATTAGTTCTAGAACCACCCCTACATGTTCCCACACATTGACGTATATTAGTTCTAGAACCACCCCTACATGTTCCCACACATTGAGGTATATTAGTTCTAGAACCACCCCTACATGTTCACACACATTGAGGTCCGTTAGTTCTAGAACCACCCCTACATTTTGAATAATCTCAAGTATTAAATGTATTTTGATTTGTTTAACACTTTTTTGCTTACTACATGATTCCATGTTTTGTTTCATAGTTTTGATGTCATCACGATTCTACAATGTAGAACATAGTAAAAATAAAGAAGAACCCTTGAATGAGTAGGTCTTCTAAAACTTTTGACCGGTAGTTTACATGTTCTAGCACATTAAGGTACATGACATATTCCAACACATTGAGTAACATTAGATCTAGAATCACTCCTACATATTCCAACACATTGAGGTACATTAGATCTAGAACCACTCCTACATGTTCCAACACGTTGAGGTACATTCCACTCAGAACCACCTTTAAATGTTCACACACAGAGGTAGGTTACATGTTCTAACACATTGAGGTAAGTTAGTTCTAGAACCACCCCTACATGTTCACACACATTGAAGTACGTTAGTTCTAGAACCACCCCTACATGTTCCCACACATTGAGGTATATTAGTTCTAGAACCACCCCTACATGTTCCAACACATTGAGGTATGTTAGTTCTAGAACCACCCCTACATGTTCCCACACATTGAGGTATATTAGTTCTAGAACCACCCCTACATGTTCCCACACATTGAGGTATATTAGTTCTAGAACCACCCCTACATGTTCACACACATTGAAATATATTAGTTCTAGAACCACCCCTACATGTTCCCACACATTGAGGTATATTAAGAACCACCCCTACATGTTCACACACATTGAAGTACGTTAGTTCTAGAACCACCCCTACATGTTCCCACACATTGAGGTATGTTAGTTCTAGAACCACCCCTACATGTTCCAACACATTGAGGTATATTAGTTCTAGAACCACCCCTACATGTTCCAACACATTGAGGTATGTTAGTTCTAGAACCACCCCTACATGTTCCCACACATTGAGGATATTAGTTCTAGAACCACCCCTACATGTTCACACACATTGAAGTATGTTAGTTCTAGAACCACCCCTACATTTTGAATAATCTCAAGTATTAAATGTATTTTGATTTGTTTAACACTTTTTGCTTACTACATGATTCCATGTTTTGTTTCATAGTTTTGATGTCATCACGATTCTACAATGTAGAACATAGTAAAAATAAAGAAGAACCCTTGAATGAGTAGGTCTTCTAAAACTTTTGACCAGTAGTTTACATGTTCTAGCACATTAAGGTACATGACATGTTCCAACACATTGAGTAACATTAGATCTAGAATCACTCCTACATATTCCAACACATTG
Organism: Oncorhynchus masou masou; assembly: GCF_036934945.1. Lineage (NCBI taxonomy): Eukaryota > Metazoa > Chordata > Actinopteri > Salmoniformes > Salmonidae > Oncorhynchus > Oncorhynchus masou. The sequence continues at coordinate 19,256 of NW_027009385.1, read as the reverse complement.
AGGTACATTAGATCTAGAACCACTCCTACATGTTCCAACACGTTGAGGTACATTCCACTCAGAACCACCTTTAAATGTTCACACAGAGGTAGGTTACATGTTCTAACACATTGAGGTAAGTTAGTTCTAGAACCACCCCTACATGTTCACACACACATTGAAGTACGTTAGTTCTAGAACCACCCCTACATGTTCCCACACATTGAAATATATTAGTTCTAGAACCACCCCTACATGTTCCCACACATTCAGGTATATTAGTTCTAGAATCACCCCTACATGTTCCCACACATTGAAATATATTAGTTCTAGAACCACCCCTACATGTTCCCACACATTGAGGTATATTAGTTCTAGAACCACCCCTACATGTTCCCACACATTGAAATATATTAGTTCTAGAACCACCCCTACATGTTCCCACACATTGAAATATATTAGTTCTAGAACCACCCCTACATGTTCCCACACATTGAGGTATATTAGTTCTAGAACCACCCCTACATGTTCACACACATTGAAATATATTAGTTCTAGAACCACCCCTACATGTTCCCACACATTGAGGTATATTAGTTCTAGAACCACCCCTACATGTTCCCACACATTGACGTATATTAGTTCTAGAACCACCCCTACATGTTCCCACACATTGAGGTATATTAGTTCTAGAACCACCCCTACATGTTCACACACATTGAGGTCCGTTAGTTCTAGAACCACCCCTACATTTTGAATAATCTCAATTATTAAATGTATTTTGATTTGTTTAACACTTTTTTGCTTACTACATGATTCCATGTTTTGTTTCATAGTTTTGATGTCATCACGATTCTACAATGTAGAACATAGTAAAAATAAAGAAGAACCCTTGAATGAGTAGGTCTTCTAAAACTTTTGACCGGTAGTTTACATGTTCTAGCACATTAAGGTACATGACATGTTCCAACACATTGAGTAACATTAGATCTAGAATCACTCCTACATATTCCAACACATTGAGGTACATTAGATCTAGAACCACTCCTACATGTTCCAACACGTTGAGGTACATTCCACTCAGAACCACCTTTAAATGTTCACACACAGAGGTAGGTTACATGTTCTAACACATTGAGGTAAGTTAGTTCTAGAACCACCCCTACATGTTCACACACATTGAAGTACGTTAGTTCTAGAACCACCCCTACATGTTCCCACACATTGAGGTACGTTAGATGTTCTCACACATTGATGTGCATTACATGTTCACACACATTGAGGTACGTTACGTTCTAGAACCACCCCTACATGTTCCCACACATTGAGGTATGTTAGTTCTAGAACCACCCCTACATGTTCCCACACATTGAGGTATATTAGTTCTAGAACCACCCCTACATGTTCCCACACATTGAGGTATATTAGTTCTAGAACCACCCCTACATGTTCCCACACATTGAGGTATATTAGTTCTAGAACCACCCCTACATGTTCCCACACATTCAGGTATATTAGTTCTAGAACCACCCCTACATGTTCCCACACATTCAGGTATATTAGTTCTAGAACCACCCCTACATGTTCCCACACATTGAGGTATATTAGTTCTAGAACCACCCCTACATGTTCCCACACATTGAAATATATTAGTTCTAGAACCACCCCTACATGTTCCCACACATTGAAATATATTAGTTCTAGAACCACCCCTACATGTTCCCACACATTGAGGTATATTAGTTCTAGAACCACCCCTACATGTTCCCACACATTGAAATATATTAGTTCTAGAACCACCCCTACATGTTCCCACACATTGAGGTATATTAGTTCTAGAATCACCCCTACATGTTCCCACACATTGAAATATATTAGTTCTAGAACCACCCCTACATGTTTCCACACATTGAGGTATATTAGTTCTAGAACCACCCCTACATGTTCCCACACATTGAAATATATTAGTTCTAGAACCACCCCTACATGTTCCCACACATTGAAATATATTAGTTCTAGAACCACCCCTACATGTTCCCACACATTGAGGTATATTAGTTCTAGAACCACCCCTACATGTTCACACACATTGAAATATATTAGTTCTAGAACCACCCCTACATGTTCCCACACATTGAGGTATATTAGTTCTAGAACCACCCCTACATGTTCCCACATTGACGTATATTAGTTCTAGAACCACCCCTACATGTTCCCACACATTGAGGTATATTAGTTCTAGAACCACCCCTACATGTTCACACACATTGAGGTCCGTTAGTTCTAGAACCACCCCTACATTTTGAATAATCTCAAGTATTAAATGTATTTTGATTTGTTTAACACTTTTTGCTTACTACATGATTCCATGTTTTGTTTCATAGTTTTGATGTCATCACGATTCTACAATGTAGAACATAGTAAAAATAAAGAAGAACCCTTGAATGAGTAGGTCTTCTAAAACTTTTGACCGGTAGTTTACATGTTCTAGCACATTAAGGTACATGACATATTCCAACACATTGAGTAACATTAGATCTAGAATCACTCCTACATATTCCAACACATTGAGGTACATTAGATCTAGAACCACTCCTACATGTTCCAACACGTTGAGGTACATTCCCTCAGAACCACCTTTAAATGTTCACACACAGAGGTAGGTTACATGTTCTAACACATTGAGGTAAGTTAGTTCTAGAACCACCCCTACATGTTCACACACATTGAAGTACGTTAGTTCTAGAACCACCCCTACATGTTCCCACACATTGAGGTATATTAGATCTAGAACCACCCCTACATGTTCCAACACATTGAGGTATGTTAGTTCTAGAACCACCCCTACATGTTCCCACACATTGAGGTATATTAGTTCTAGAACCACCCCTACATGTTCCCACACATTGAGGTATATTAGTTCTAGAACCACCCCTACATGTTCACACACATTGAAATATATTAGTTCTAGAACCACCCCTACATGTTCACACACATTGAAATATATTAGTTCTAGAACCACCCCTACATGTTCCCACACATTGAGGTATATTAGTTCTAGAACCACCCCTACATGTTCCCACACATTGAGGTATATTAGTTCTAGAACCACCCCTACATGTTCCCACACATTGACGTATATTAGTTCTAGAACCACCCCTACATGTTCCCACACATTGAGGTATATTAGTTCTAGAACCACCCCTACATGTTCACACATTGAGGTCCGTTAGTTCTAGAACCACCCCTACATTTTGAATAATCTCAAGTATTAAATGTATTTTGATTTGTTTAACACTTTTTGCTTACTACATGATTCCATGTTTTGTTTCATAGTTTTGATGTCATCACGATTCTACAATGTAGAACATAGTAAAAATAAAGAAGAACCCTTGAATGAGTAGGTCTTCTAAAACTTTTGACCGGTAGTTTACATGTTCTAGCACATTAAGGTACATGACATATTCCAACACATTGAGTAACATTAGATCTAGAATCACTCCTACATATTCCAACACATTGAGGTACATTAGATCTAGAACCACTCCTACATGTTCCAACACGTTGAGGTACATTCCACTCAGAACCACCTTTAAATGTTCACACACAGAGGTAGGTTACATGTTCTAACACATTGAGGTAAGTTAGTTCTAGAACCACCCCTACATGTTCACACACATTGAAGTACGTTAGTTCTAGAACCACCCCTACATGTTCCCACACATTGAGGTATATTAGATCTAGAACCACCCCTACATGTTCCAACACATTGAGTATGTTAGTTCTAGAACCACCCCTACATGTTCCCACACATTGAGGTATATTAGTTCTAGAACCACCCCTACATGTTCCCACACATTGAGGTATATTAGTTCTAGAACCACCCCTACATGTTCACACACATTGAAATATATTAGTTCTAGAACCACCCCTACATGTTCCCACACATTGAGGTATATTAGTTCTAGAACCACCCCTACATGTTCACACACATTGAAGTACGTTAGTTCTAGAACCACCCCTACATGTTCCCACACATTGAGGTATGTTAGTTCTAGAACCACCCCTACATGTTCCAACACATTGAGGTATATTAGTTCTAGAACCACCCCTACATGTTCCAACACATTGAGGTATGTTAGTTCTAGAACCATACATGTTCCCACACATTGAGGTATATTAGTTCTAGAACCACCCCTACATGTTCACACACATTGAAGTACGTTAGTTCTAGAACCACCCCTACATGTTCCCACACATTGAGGTATGTTAGTTCTAGAACCACCCCTACATGTTCCAACACATTGAGGTATATTAGTTCTAGAACCACCCCTACATGTTCCAACACATTGAGGTATGTTAGTTCTAGAACCACCCCTACATGTTCCCACACATTGAGGTATATTAGTTCTAGAACCACCCCTACATGTTCACACACATTGAAGTATGTTAGTTCTAGAACCACCCCTACATTTTGAATAATCTCAAGTATTAAATGTATTTTGATTTGTTTAACACTTTTTTGCTTACTACATGATTCCATGTTTTGTTTCATAGTTTTGATGTCATCACGATTCTACAATGTAGAACATAGTAAAAATAAAGAAGAACCCTTGAATGAGTAGGTCTTCTAAAACTTTTGACCAGTAGTTTACATGTTCTAGCACATTAAGGTACATGACATGTTCCAACACATTGAGTAACATTAGATCTAGAATCACTCCTACATATTCCAACACATTGAGGTACATTAGATCTAGAACCACTCCTACATGTTCCAACACGTTGAGGTACATTCCACTCAGAACCACCTTTAAATGTTCACACACAGAGGTAGGTTACATGTTCTAACACATTGAGGTAAGTTAGTTCTAGAACCACCCCTACATTTTCCAACTCATTGAGGTAAGTTAGTTCTAGAACCACCCCTACATGTTCCAACACGTTGAGGTGCATTAGATCTAGAACCACCCCTACATGTTCCAACACGTTGAGGTGCATTAGATCTAGAACCACCCCTACATGTTCCAGCACATTGAGATGCGTTACATGTTCCAACACATTGAAGCACATGCGATCTAGAACCACTCCTACATGTTCCTGCAGATTGAGGTACATGACATGTTCCAACACATTGAAGTACATTCAATCTAGACACCTCTACATGTTCCAATATAGAGGTACATTAGATCTAGAACCACTCCTACATGTTGCAATGTAGAGATGTTACAATGTTCCAACACATTGAGGAACGCTAGCTTACATGCCGTAACACCCCTGATTCAAGTTACCAACGAAGCAGTGTTCTGCTATGTCTAGACTTCACAGTTACTGCAGTTTTTGTGTTCTGATTATGGACTTCTGGTCATGGAATTCTGAACGCATCAGGTCTACAGCTATTTAAATGTGTCCACATTGAAGGATTCCCTTTTCCTGCGCTATATTACATTGTCAGTATGCATCCTGCAAACTGTGGAATAGGCTAAATATGATAACACAGCAACAACTTGATGGCAGTAGCTAACTACTGTAGCTAACGAGCAAGCTAACCTATGTAGTTAGCCAGCAAGCTAGCAGACACAGCTAAAGTGATTGCAAACAAGTTACCATAACTCTAGCCAAACAAAAAAATAGTTGTTTTCTAAATATTAGCTAGCTGGCTAGCATTTATGAGGCCATCAAAAATATTCCTCACACGCTAGGAATGCATTTCCTCTCAACGTTATTATGAAAAGGTGCCTCTCTGTCTGAAAGTTTTCTGAAGGCTGGTGGGCAGAGTGCTGATGACTTTGCCCACTGTATGCACTTTCGGAGCCTGGTTATGCCTCGACTGAGGAGAAATACACACAGTGAGAAGGGCACACGTTTTATGTAAGTGTCAAGCTAAGACACGGCCTTCAACACAGAAATATAAGATGAATCAGCAGTGTTACTGCTTTTTCTGGAGCATAAACCTGAACCCACAGTCTGGCAGGGTAAGACTAGCCTGGAGGGTAGACGTCTGTCTGGCAGGGTAAGACTTGCCTGGAGGGTAGACGTCTGTCTGGCAGGGTAAGACTAGCCTGGAGGGTAGACGTCAGTCTGGCAGGGTAAGACTAGCCTGGAGGGTAGACGTCAGTCTGGCAGGGTAAGAGCCTGGAGGGTAGACGTCAGTCTGGCAGGGTAAGACTTGCCTGGAGGGTAGCGTCTGTCTGGCAGGGGTAAGACTAGCCTGGAGGGTAGACGTCAGTCTGGCAGGGTAAGACTAGCCTGGAGGGTAGACGTCAGTCTGGCAGGGTAAGACTAGCCACCCCAGGCCTGTCTGAGATGTGACACCCAGCCACAGCCCACCATCATGCTCTTGTTTTATTGTCTCTGCAGTGAAACCTTTAATGAGTTGTTTACTAGAAGAGTTCGGCAACATTTTAATTGGTCCCAGACTGCATGCAGATGTTTCATTTGTGTCTGTTTTAATTCACACAATTCAATCTACAATATTTACTTAGTGGAGTTAGGATTTATTATCTGATAACTATGTAGATGTGCCAGCTAATCACAAATAAACTCTAAGAAAATAGATTTTTAATTCAATTCTGATTTTTCACTCTCTGTCTTGTCTCACAGGAGTCCTTTGCTGAGCACTTAGGCTTCCCGAACGGCGTTATAAGCGGGTAAGATATTAAGATACTCAACATTGCCCATTCAGTTATGAAACACAACATGAATGTCCTTCAAAAGCCGAACGCTAAACACCCCAGACAACACTTTTCCCTTCTGGGACCAGATGGTTATTTATTCTCCTTGCCCTCCACCCCAGACACGAGCTGTACCGTGCATCGGGGAAGTTTGAGCTGCTGGACCGGATCCTTCCCAAGCTGCATGTCACCAACCACAGAGTTCTGCTGTTCTGTCAGATGACATCACTCATGACCATCATGGAGGACTACTTTGCTTACCGCAATTTCCTCTACTTGCGCCTCGACGGTATGTATCTCTGACCCTAACCATACCTCAATTTCCCCTACTTCAAGTCAAATCAAAGTTTATTTGTCACGTGCGCTGAACCAATAGTGCAAAAAAGGTATTAGGTGAACAATAGGTAGGTAAAGAAATAAAACAGTAAAAAGACATATATACAGTAGAGGGGCTATATACAGTAGAGGCTATATACAGTAGAGGCTATATACAGTAGAGGAGCTATACATTTACATTTTACATTTAAGTCATTTAGCAGACGCTCTTATCCAGAGCGACTTACAAATTGGTGAATTCACCTTCTGACATCCAGTGGAACAGCCACTTTACAATAGTGCATCTAAATCATTAAGGGGGCGGGGGGGGTGAGAAGGATTACTTATCCTATCCTAGGTATTCCTTGAAGAGGTGGGGTTTCAGGTGTCTCCGGAAGGTGGTGATTGACTCCGCTGTCCTGGCGTCGTGAGGGAGTTTGTTCCACCATTGGGGGGCCAGAGCAGCGAACAGTTTTGACTGGGCTGAGCGGGAACTGTACTTCCTCAGTGGTAGGGAGGCGAGCAGGCCAGAGGTGGATGAACGCAGTGCCCTTGTTTGGGTGTAGGGCCTGATCAGAGCCTGGAGGTACTGCGGTGCCGTTCCCCTCACAGCTCCGTAGGCAAGCACCATGGTCTTGTAGCGGATGCGAGCTTCAACTGGAAGCCAGTGGAGAGAGCGGAGGAGCGGGGTGACGTGAGAGAACTTGGGAAGGTTGAACACCAGACGGGCTGCGGCGTTCTGGATGAGTTGTAGGGGTTTGATGGCACAGGCAGGGAGCCCAGCCAACAGCGAGTTGCAGTAATCCAGACGGGAGATGACAAGTGCCTGGATTAGGACCTGCGCCGCTTCCTGTGTGAGGCAGGGGCGTACTCTGCGGATGTTGTAGAGCATGAACCTACAGGAACGGGCCACCGCCATGATGTTGGTTGAGAACGACAGGGTGTTGTCCAGGATCACGCCAAGGTTCTTAGCGCTCTGGGAGGAGGAAACAATGGAGTTGTCAACCGTGATGGCGAGATCATGGAACGGGCAGTCCTTCCCCGGGAGGAAGAGCAGCTCCGTCTTGCCGAGGTTCAGCTTGAGGTGGTGATCCGTCATCCACACTGATATGTCTGCCAGACATGCAGAGATGCGATTCGCCACCTGGTCATCAGAAGGGGGAAAGGAGAAGATTAATTGTGTGTCGTCTGCATAGCAATGATAGGAGAGACCATGTGAGGTTATGACAGAGCCAAGTGACTTGGTGTATAGCGATAATAGGAGAGGGCCTAGAACAGAGCCCTGGGGGACACCAGTGGTGAGAGCGCGTGGCGAGGAGACAGATTCTCGCCACGCCACCTGGTAGGAGCGACCTGTCAGGTAGGATGCAATCCAAGCGTGGGCCGCGCCGGAGATGCCCAACTCGGAGAGGGTGGAGAGGAGGATCTGATGGTTCACAGTGTCGAAGACAGCCGATAGGTCTAGAAGGATGAGAGCAGAGGAGAGAGAGTTAGCTTTAGCAGTGCGGAGCGCCTCCGTGATACAGAGAAGAGCAGTCTCAGTTGAATGACTAGTCTTGAAACCTGACTGATTTGGATCAAGAAGGTCATTCTGAGAGAGATAGCGGGAGAGCTGGCCAAGGACGGCACGTTCAAGAGTTTTGGAGAGAAAAGAAAGAAGGGATACTGGTCTGTAGTTGTTGACATCGGAGGGATCGAGTGTAGGTTTTTTCAGAAGGGGTGCAACTCTCGCTCTCTTGAAGATGGAAGGGACGTAGCCAGCGGTCAGGGATGAGTTGATGAGCGAGGTGAGGTAAGGAGAAGGTCTCCGGAAATGGTCTGGAGAAGAGAGGACGGGATAGGGTCAAGCGGGCAGGTTGTTGGGCGGCCGGCCGTCACAAGAAGCGAGATTTCATCTGGAGAGAGGGAGAAAGAGGTCAGAGCACAGGGTAGGGCAGTGTGAGCAGAACCAGCGGTGTCGTTTGACTTAGCAAATGAGGATCGGATGTCGTCGACCTTCTTTTCAAAATGGTTGACGAAGTCATCTGCAGAGAGGGAGGAGGGGGGGAGGATTCAGGAGGGAGGAGAAGGTGGCAAAGAGCTTCCTAGGGTTAGAGGCAGATGCTTGGAATTTAGAGTGGAAGAAAGTGGCTTTAGCAGCAGAGACAGAGGAGGAAAATGTAGAGAGGAGGGAGTGAAAGGATGCCAGGTCCGCAGGGAGGCGAGTTTTCCTCCATTTCCGCTCGGCTGCCCGGAGCACTGTTCTGTGAGCTCGCAGTGAGTCGTCGAGCCACGGAGCGGGAGGGGAGGACCGAGCCGGCCTGGAGGATAGGGGACATAGAGAGTCAAAGGATGCAGAAAGGGAAGAGAGGAGGGTTGAGGAGGCAGAATCAGGAGATAGGTTGGAGAAGGTATGAGCAGAGGGAAGAGATGATAGGATGGAAGAGGAGAGAGTAGCGGGGAGAGAGAGCGAAGGTTGGGACGGCGCGATACCATCCGAGTAGGGGCAGTGTGGGAAGTGTTGGATGAGAGCGAGAGGGAAAAGGATACAAGGTAGTGGTCGGAGACTTGGAGGGAGTTGCAATGAGGTTAGTGGAAGAACAGCATCTAGTAAAGATGAGGTCGAGCGTATTGCCTGCCTTGTGAGTAGGGGGAAGGTGAGAGGGTGAGGTCAAAGAGGAGAGGAGTGGAAAGAAGGAGGCAGAGAGGAATGAGTCAAAGGTAGACGTGGGGAGGTTAAAGTCGCCCAGGACTGTGAGAGGTGAGCCGTCCTCAGGAAAGGAGCTTATCAAGGCATCAAGCTCATTGATGAACTCTCCGAGGAACCTGGAGGGCGATAAATGATAAGGATGTTAAGCTTGAAAGGGCTGGTAACTGTGACAGCATGGAATTCAAAGGAGGCGATAGACAGATGGGTAAGGGGAGAAAGAGAGAATGACCACTTGGGAGAGATGAGGATCCCGGTGCCACCACCCCGCTGACCAGAAGCTCTCGGGGTGTGCGAGAACACGTGGGCGGACGAAGAGAGAGCAGTAGGAGTAGCAGTGTTGTCTGTGGTGATCCATGTTTCCGTCAGTGCCAAGAAGTCGAGGGACTGGAGGGAGGCATAGGCTGAGATGAACTCTGCCTTGTTGGCCGCAGATCGGCAGTTCCAGAGGCTACCGGAGACCTGGAACTCCACGTGGGTCGTGCGCGCTGGGACCACCAGATTAGGGTGGCCGCGGCCACGCGGTGTGGAGCGTTTGTATGGTCTGTGCAGAGAGGAGAGAACAGGGATAGATAGACACATAGTTGACAGGCTACAGAAGAGGCTACGCTAATGCAAAGGAGATTGGAATGACAAGTGGACTACACTTATCGAATGTTCAGGAAGTTAAGCTTACGTAGCAAGAATCTTATTGACTAAAATGATTGAAATGATACAGTACTGCTGGAGAGGGGCTGGCAGTGGCTACGTTGTTGAGGGGCTACACTAATCAAGTCGTTCCGTCGAGTGTAGAGTTTCTACAGTGCTGCTAGAGGGGCTAGCTGGCTAGCTAGCAGTGTTATTACGTAATGTTACGTTAAAAGAACGTAGAGCTGGCTACATACGGAAAATCGCTCCAGACTACACAATTGTCGATACAAAGGGGCTACATACGGCTAGAGGGGCAAACAAATCATACGTTGTACTGTAATGAAGTGAAATGAAAATGTGATACTACATACGGTAGAGGGGAATGTTGACGGTTGTTGAAGTTCAATTCGGAAGACGTTGGCTACGCTGAGGGGCTAGCTACGGTAGAGGGTGACTATAACGTTAAGGACGACAAATAGCTGGCTAGCTAACCTCGGGGGATTAAGATAATCACTCTAAGTCTACACTCTAAGCTACACAAGGGGCTGGATACGAAGACAGCAAAGACAACTATGTAGCTAGGGCTGTCATTGAGTGTAATAGTTTCTACAGTGCTAGTGGCTGTATACAGCTGCTGTGCTAGTGGACAGTTAGCTAGCTGCTGGGCAGAAAGCAGGCTATATACGTTAGGAGTCGAGGGCTATATACAGATCAGAAAGACAACTATACAGTAGAGGGGCTATATACAGTAGAGAGTGTATATACAGTGCTAGAGGGGCGTTATACAGGAGCTAGTGGACGTTAGCTAGCTGCTAGAGAGCAGTCTAGACTACGTTAGGATGGGCCGAAATACAGTAGAGGGGCGCTATCTTTGATACAAAGGCGGCTATGTACAGTAGAGACATTGCTAGATTAGACAGTAAACCGTTGTACTATAATGAAATGTAATGAAAAGGGCTACTACCTGCGGACCGAAGTGTAGATGGGCTCGCTCCAACCCGGAACCGGTAGAGGGGCTATAGAGGGGCTATATACAGTAGAGGGGCTATATACAGTAGAGGGGCTATATACAGTAGAGGCTATATACAGTAGAGGGGTTATATACAGTAGAGGGGCTATATACAGTAGAGGCTATATACAGTAGAGAGGCTATATACAGTAGAGAGGCTATATACAGTAGAGAGGTATATAAAGAGGGCTATACAGACAGTTAGAGGGGCTGATATAATGTAGTAGGGTTATATAGATATGGGTTATATACAGTAGAGCATATATATAAGTAGAGAGTAGCAGCAGCGGTAAAAAGAAGGCTACATACGGTAGGGGGGTATATACAAGGGGGCAAATATACGGTAGCCAATTGATTACCGTTCAGGAGTCTATATGGCTAGAGGGGTAAAACTGTAGAGGGGGGCTATATACGGTAGATTGGCGCTATATACCGCTTGGGCTATATACAGAGTGAACAGTCTATGACTGGGGTGGCTGGGGTTATATACCAGGGGTTATATACGGTAGGCCTTATATGACACCGCCTGGTGTATATACGGTAGAGGGGTTATATACGGTGATGTAGGGGTTATATACGGTAAGGGGCTATAACGGTATGACTGGGGCTATATACGGTGGGGCTATATACGGTAGGGGCTATATACGGTAGAGGGCTATATACAGGAGAGGCTATATACAGTAGAGGGGCTATATACAGTAGAGGCTACATACGGTGAAGTGCTACATACGGTCAAAGGGCAGTTACATACCAGGAGGGTTACATACGGATGCTCTTGATGGCTACAGCTGTAGAACCTTTTGAGGATCTCAGGCCATACGGTAGAGGTGCTTTTTACGGTAGAGGGTGAATAGCAGTATAGGGGCTTCATACAGTAGAGGCTATATACATTCTAGAGGGGCTATGTTGAGTAGAGGGCTATGTACAGTAGAGGCTATATACAGTAGAGGCTATATACATGTGAAGAGGGGCTATATACAGTAGTGGCTATATACAGTAGAGGGGCCATATACAGTCCTTAGGGGCTATATACAGTAGAGGGAGGGCTATATACAGTAGAGGGGCTATATACAGTAGAGGGGCTATATACAGTCGAGGGCTGTATACAGTAGATCAGGCTATATACAGTAGAGGGGCTATATACAGTAGATGATGGCTATATACAGTCGAGGGGGCTATATACAGTCGAGGGGGTATATACAGTAGAGATGCTATATACAGTAGAGGGGCTATATACAGTAGAGAGTCTATATACAGTAGAGGGCTCTATACAGTAGTGTTGGGCTCTATACAGGGAGGGCTCTATACAGTAGAAGCCCATACAGTAGAGGGGCTACATACAGTAGAGGGGCTGTATACAGTAGATGGGCTGTATACAGTATGGAGAACGCTATATACAGTAGAGGGGCTATATACAGTAGTTGGCTATGTACAGTAGTGGGGCTATATACAGTAGTGGGGCTATATACAGTAGTGGGGCTATATACAGTAGAGGGGCTATATACAGTAGCAACTGGCTATATACAGTAGACTGGCTATATACAGTAGAGGGGCTATATACAGTCAACTGGCTATACACAGTAGAGGGGCTATAAAAGTAGCACACTATATCTTACATAGATGAGGCTATACAGTAGAGAGGCTATATACAGTAGAGAGGCTATATACAGTAGAGAGGCTACATACAGACACCGGTTAGTCAGACTGAAATGTAGTATGTACATATAGATATGGATAAAGTGACTATGCATATATGATAAACAGAACTAGGAGCAGCGTAAAAGAAGGGTTGGGGGGTAACACAATGCAAATAGTCCGGGTAGCCAATTGATTACCTGTTCAGGAGTCTTCCTCTTGCAAAAACTGTTGAGAAGCCTTTTGTCAAGGGTGTTTGGAGAATGTCCGCTGCTTCTTACAGTAGCAGAGTGAACAGTCTATGACTGGGGTGGCTGGGGTCTTTGACCATTTCCAGGGCCTTCCTCTGACACCGCCTGGTGTAGAGATCCTGGATGGCAGGAGGCCTGGCCCCAGTGATGTCTGGGCCTGATATCCACTACCCTCTGTAGTGCCTCTAATCAAAGAGGCAGTTGCCATACCAGGTCAGTGATATCCATGATGCTCTTGATGTTGCAGCTGTAGAACCTTTTGAGGATCTCAGGACCCATGCCAAATCTTTTTAGTTTCTTGAGGGTGAATAGCCTTTGTCGTGCCCTCTTCACAACTGTCTTGGTGTGTGTGTACCATTCTAGTTTGTTGTTGATGTGGACACCAATGAACTTGAAGCTCTCAACCTGCTCCACACAGCCCTGTCTGTGAATGGGGCGTGCTCCTGATATCCTCTTTTTCCTCTAGTCCACAATCATCTCCTTAGTCCTGATACGTTGAGGGAGAGGTTGTTATTCTGGCTCCACCCGGCCAGGTCTCTGTCCTCCTCCAGAAGCTCTTTGTCTAATCGGTGATCAGGCCTGTCCTGATATCTACAAACTTAATGATGGTTTGGGTCGTGCCTGGCCATTCAGTCATGGGTGAACAGGGAGTACAGGAGGGACTGAGCATGCACCCCTGGGGAGCTCAGTGTTGAGGATCAACGTGCAAATGTGTGTTACCTACCCTCACCACCAGGGGCGGGCCGTCAGGAAGTCCCGGATGGGAGGATCTAGGTGTTTAGTCCCAGGATCCTTAGCTTAGTGATGAGCTTTGATGGCACTATGGTGTTGAAGCTGAGCTGTAGTCAATGAATAGCATTCTCACATCAGTGTTCCTTTTGTCCATCTGTGGATCTGTTTGGGCGGTATGCAAATTGAGTGGGTCTAGGGTTTCTAGGATAATGGTGTTGATGTGATCGTTACCAACCTTTCAAAGCACTTTGTCTAATCGGATGTGAGTGCTCGGGTCTGTAATCAATCACACACACAAGGTCAGTGCGTACAAAAACATGTATCACACAAAAAAATCTTACATGATGGGGAACAGAGGAATAAATACATGTAGATTGATTGGGGAATGAAAACCAAGTGTGCAGGGAACAAGACAAAACAAATGGATACATGAAAAATGGAGCGGCGATAGCTAGAAAGCCGGTGACGTCAACCCAACGGTCCCGATCTCTGGCCGATATCGGCGGAAGCCTTTGTCTAATCCGGCTCTTTGTCCTCTACCTGCAGAAGCTTCCTCTTGCAAATAATCAGAGGGATGTCAGCCCTGTCGGGTGTTTGGAGAATGTCCTGTGTCTAATCCAAGGTTACTTGAACGCTGTGTAGATATCCAAATCTTTGTTTAATCCGAGGTCAGTGAACACTGTCCTGATATCCAGAAGCTCTTTGTTTAATCCAGAGGTAAGTGATCACTGTCCTGATATCCAGGAACTCTTTGTCTAATCCAAGGTCAGTGATCTCTGTCCTGATATCCAGAAGCTCTTTGTTTAATCAGAGGTAAGTGATCTCTGTCCTGATATCCAGAAGCTCTTTGTTTAATCCAAGGTGAGTGATCTCTGTCCTGATATCCAGAAGCTCTTTGTCTAATCAGAGGTAAGTGATCTCTGTCCTGATATCCAGAAGCTCTTTGTCTAATCCAAGGTCAGTGATCGCTGTCCTGATATCCAGAAGCTCTTTGTCTAATCAGAGGTAAGTGATCTCTGTCCTGATATCCAGAAGCTCTTTGTCTAATCAGAGGTCAGTGATCGCTGTCCTGATATCTAGAAGCTCTTTGTTTAATCCGAGGTCAGTGATCTCTGTCCTGATATCCAGAAGCTCTTTGTCTAATCAGAGTTAAGTGATCTCTGTCCTGATATCCAGAAGCTCTTTGTCTAATCAGAGGTCAGTGATCGCTGTCCTGATATCTAGAAGCTCTTTGTTTAATCCGAGGTCAGTGATCTCTGTCCTGATATCCAGAAGCTCTTTGTCTAATCCAAGGTCAGCGAACGCTGTCCTGATATCCAGAAGCTCTTTTCTGCCGTAAGATACGGTTGCAGAAACATTATGTACAAAATAAGTTACAAATAACGCAGAAAAAACACATAGTAGCACAATTGGTTGGCCGCACGTAAAACTGCTGTAACGGCTTTCTTCCTGGGAAGGAGAGGACCAAAGTGCAGCGTGGTAAGTGTCCATGGTTATTTAATGACAGAAACTCAACATGAACACACTACAAAAAACCCGAAACAGTCCTATCTGGTGCAGAAAACACAACGACAGGAAACAATCACCCACACATCCCAACACAAAACAGGCTACCTAAATATGGTACCCAATCAGAGACAATGACTAACACCTGCCTCTGATTGAGAACCATATCAGGCCAAACATAGAAATAGACAAACTAGACACACAACATAGAATGCCCACCCAGCTCACGTCCTGACCAACACTAAAACAAGGAAAACACACAAGAACTATGGTCAGAACATGACAACTGCTGCCATTTCTTCCAGCGCCATTTTAGATTTACTTGCGCCTCGACTGTATGCATCTCTGACCCTAAACTTTAACCATACCTCAACTTCCACTACCTATGCCTTTACGGTATGAAATTGTCTTAACTTTAACCTAATCCAGATGCAGCCTCCTTTACCTGCGCCTCAACAATGTTTTCACCTGTTTTCATCAGTTTATGACAGGTATATTGAAGTACGGTGCTTGTGGTATGTGTTGCTGTGTGTTGTAGGCACCACCAAGTCTGAGGACCGTGCGGCGCTCCTGAAGAAGTTCAATGAGAAAGGTTCCCAGTACTTTGTGTTCCTACTGAGCACCAGAGCCGGGGGACTGGGCCTCAACCTGCAGGCTGCGGACACTGTGGTCATCTTTGACTCTGACTGGAACCCTCACCAGGTACACACACACATACACACACACACAACCACTCTAGTTACCCCTGGCTAACCTTGGAGTTTCTCTGTTCTGATTGGCTCCCAGGACCTCCAAGCCCAGGACAGGGCTCATCGTATTGGTCAGAAGAACGAGGTGCGTGTTCTGCGTCTGTGTACGGTCAACAGTGTGGAGGAGAAGATCCTAGCGGCTGCTAAGTACAAACTGAACGTTGACCAGAAGGTGATTCAAGCCGGGATGTTTGACCAGAAGTCCTCCAGCCACGAGAGGAGAGCCTTTTTACAGGCCATACTGGAAACAGAAGAGCAGAATGAGGTTGGTCACGGTGGCGTGGGAATAAAGATTAAATGCAGTTCCTTGCAGGTATGTTGGAGATGTTCACACATTCACCTAGATCCATGTAACACAACTGATCTAGAGGGTTGAGCCATATAACACAACTGATCTTGAGGGTTGAGCCATGTAACACAACTGATCTAGAGGGTTGAGCCATGTAACACAACTGATCTAGAGGGTTGAGCCATGTAACACAACTGATCTTGAGGGTTGAGCCATGTAACACAACTGATCTAGTGAGGAACATAAAACCAAAGTGCCCAGATACAAAAACTATTCAACAATGTTAAAATTCACCTAGCCTCATTCAACCATGCTAAAACATCACCTAGCCTCGTTCAACCATGCTAAAACTCACTTAGCCTCGTTCAACCATGCTAAAACTCACTTAGCCTCGTTCAATCATGCTAAAACTCACTTAGCCTCGTTCAATCATGCTAAAACTCACTTAGCCTCGTTCAACCATGCTAAAACTCACTTAGCCTCGTTCAACCATGCTAAAACAACACCTAGCCTCGTTCAACCATGCTAAAACTCACTTAGCCTTGTTCAACCATGCTAAAACTCACTTAGCCTCGTTCAACCATGCTAAAACAACACCTAGCCTCGTTCAACCATGCTAAAACTCACTTAGCCTCGTTCAATCATGCTAAAACTCACTTAGCCTCGTTCAATCATGCTAAAACTCACTTAGCCTCGTTCAACCATGCTAAAACTCATGTAGCCTCGTTCAACCATGCTAAAACTCACTTAGCCTTGTTCAACCATGCTGAAATGACTTATTCTCATTCAACCATGTTAAAACTCACATAGCCTCGTTCAACCATGCTAAAACTCACTGACAGTATATGGAAAACGTAGATGACATGAAACCAGTTAGTTTAGGTGAGATCAGTACTGAGGAAATTCCAAAGCACACAGAATGCATACCATGTTATACTATTTGCATCTACAATGTGCAGCTTATGCTTGATCCATTATCCTCAACATGGTAGAAGCCTTAACAAAGCCATATAATGTGAATGTTTCTTGTGTTCTTGTGTTTTTCCTTCTAAATGAAGGAGGAAGAGAAAAGTCAGGTGGCTATGGTAATTAACAACTGTTATTTGCATCATATTGTGGCTATGGTAATTAACAACTGTTATTTTCATCATATTGTGGCTATAGTAATTAACAACTGTTATTTGCATCATATTGTCATCTATGTTTTCCGGTTTAACATCAGCCTGTAAGAGTGGCTGGCTGGCTGGCTGACTGACTGGCTGGCTGGCTGGACAGGAATAGGAGTAGGTCGGCCCCAGAGGCTGATCTAGGATCAGTTTTATATATTTTATTAAGGTTCAGGTTAAAAAAGGTTTGGACTGGGGGAGGGTAAGCTGATCTTAGACCAGTGCCCACAGCCAATTTCTATCTCGAATGGCTGGCTGACTACTGCATGGCTTTGTGAAGCCCAGTAGGGAATGCATGGAGGACGGATCGGTGTTCAATACGATACAATACAATACAATACAGGTACAGAATACAATATACTACAGGTACACAGTACAATACAGGTACAGCATACAATACATTACAGGTACACAATACAATACAGGTACAGCATACAATACATTACAGGTACACAATACAATACAATACAGGTACAGCATACAATACAGGTACAGCATACAATACAATACAGGTACAGCATACAATACAATACAGGTACAGGATACAATACAGGTACAGCATACAATACAATACAGATGCAGCATACAATACAGGTACAACATACAATACAGGTACAACATACAATACAGGTACAGCATACAATACATTACAGGTACAGCATACAATACAATACAGGTACACAATACAATACAGGTACAAAATACAATACTGTTACAGCATACAATACATTACAGGTACAGAATACAATATACTACAGGTACACAATACAATACAGGTACAGCATACAATACATTACAGGTACAGCATACAATATACTACAGGTACAGCATACAATACATTACAGGTACAGCATATAATATACTACAGGTACACAATACAGGTACAGCAAACAATACATTACAGGTACAGCATACAATATACTACAGGTACATAATACAATACATTACAGGTACAGCATACAATATACTACAGGTACACAATACAATACAGGTACAGCATACAATACATTACAGGTACAGCATACAATATACTACAGGTACACAATACAATACAGGTACAGCATACAATACATTACAGGTACAGCATACAATATACTACAGGTACACAATACAATACAGGTACAGCATACAATACAATACAGATGCAGCATACAATACAGGTACAAAATACAATACAGGTACAAAATACAATACAGGTACAGCATACAATACAATACGGGTACAGCATACAATACAGGTACAAAATACAAAACAGGTACAACATACAATACAGGTACAGCATACAATACAGGTACAGCTAACAATACAATACAGGTCCAGCATACAATACAGGTCCAGCATACAATACACTACAGGTACAACATACAATACACTACAGGTACAGCATACAATACAATACAGGTACAACATACAATACAGGTACAGCATACAATACAGGTACAAAATACAATACAGGTACAAATACAATACAGTTACAACATACAATACAGGTACAGCATACAATACAGCTACAGTATACAATACAATACAGGTACAACATACAATACAATACAGGTGCAACATACAATACAGGTACAACATACAATACAGCTACAGTATACAATACAATACAATACAGGTACAACATACAATACA
>NW_027009384.1:0-46649 GCF_036934945.1 Oncorhynchus masou masou | reverse complement strand
GCAGCAGTCTAAGGTGGTAGCCAGCTAGTAACAGTGACTATGTACATAGATAGGGCAGCAGTCTAAGGTGGTAGCCAGCTAGTAACAGTGATTATGTCCATAGGGCAGCAGTCTAAGGTGGTAGCCAGCTGGTAACAGTGACTATGTCCATAGGGCAGCAGTCTAAGGTGGTAGCCAGCTAGTAACAGTGACTATGTACATAGATAGGGCAGCAGTCTAAGGTGGTAGCCAGCTAGTAACAGTGAGTATGTCCATAGGGCAGCAGTCTAAGGTGGTAGCCAGCTAGTAACAGTGACTATGTCCATAGATAGGGCAGCAGTCTAAGGTGGTAGCCAGCTAGTAACAGTGACTATGTACATAGATAGGGCAGCAGTCTAAGGTGGTAGCCAGCTAGTAACAGTGACTATGTACATAGATACGGCTGCAGTCTAAGGTGGTAGCCAGCTAGTAACAGTAACTATGTACATAGATAGGGCAGCATTCTAAGGTGGTAGCCAGCTAGTAACAGTGACTATGTACATAGGGCAGCAGTCTAAGGTGGTAGCCAGCTGGTAACAGTGACTATGTCCATAGGGCAGCAGTCTAAGGTGGTAGCCAGCTAGTAACAGTGACTATGTACATAGATAGGGCAGCAGTCTAAGGTGGTAGCCAGCTAGTAACAGTGAGTATGTCCATAGGGCAGCAGTCTAAGGTGGTAGCCAGCTAGTAACAGTGACTATGTCCATAGGGCAGCAGTCTAAGGTGGTAGCCAGCTAGTAACAGTGACTCTGTACATAGATAGGGCAGCAGTCTAAGGTGGTAGCCAGCTAGTAACAGTGACTATGTACATAGATACGGCTGCAGTCTAAGGTGGTAGCCAGCTAGTAACAGTAACTATGTACATAGATAGGGCAGCATTCTAAGGTGGTAGCCAGCTAGTAACAGTGACTATGTACATAGATAGGGCAGCAGTCTAAGGTGGTAGCCAGCTAGTAACAGTGATTATGTCCATAGGGCAGCAGTCTAAGGTGGTAGCCAGCTGGTAACAGTGACTATGTCCATAGATAGGGCAGCAGTCTAAGGTGGTAGCCAGCTAGTAACAGTGACTATGTACATAGATAGGGCAGCAGTCTAAGGTGGTAGCCAGCTAGTAACAGTGATTATGTCCATAGGGCAGCAGTCTAAGGTGGTAGCCAGCTGGTAACAGTGACTATGTCCATAGGGCAGCAGTCTAAGGTGGTAGCCAGCTAGTAACAGTGACTATGTACATAGATAGGGCAGCAGTCTAAGGTGGTAGCCAGCTAGTAACAGTGAGTATGTCCATAGGGCAGCAGTCTAAGGTGGTAGCCAGCTAGTAACAGTGACTATGTACATAGATAGGGCAGCAGTCTAAGGTGGTAGCCAGCTAGTAACAGTGACTATGTACATAGATAGGGCAGCAGTCTAAGGTGGTAGCCAGCTGGTAACATTGACTCTGTACATAGATAGGGCAGCAGTCTAAGGTGGTAGCCAGCTAGTAACAGTGACTATGTACATAGATAGGGCAGCATTCTAAGGTGGTAGCCAGCTGGTAACATTGACTCTGTACATAGATAGGGCAGCAGTCTAAGGTGGTAGCCAGCTAGTAACAGTGACTATGTACATAGATAGGGCTGCAGTCTAAGGTGGTAGCCAGCTAGTAACAGTGACTATGTCCATAGGGCAGCAGTCTAAGGTGGTAGCCAGCTAGTAACAGTGACTATGTACATAGATAGGGCAGCAGTCTAAGGTGGTAGCCAGCTGGTAACATTGACTCTGTACATAGATAGGGCAGCAGTCTAAGGTGGTAGCCAGCTAGTAACAGTAACTATGTACATAGATAGGGCAGCATTCTAAGGTGGTAGCCAGCTAGTAACAGTGACTATGTACATAGATAGGGCAGCAGTCTAAGGTGGTAGCCAGCTAGTAACAGTGATTATGTCCATAGGGCAGCAGTCTAAGGTGGTAGCCAGCTGGTAACAGTGACTATGTCCATAGATAGGGCAGCAGTCTAAGGTGGTAGCCAGCTAGTAACAGTGACTATGTACATAGATAGGGCAGCAGTCTAAGGTGGTAGCCAGCTAGTAACAGTGATTATGTCCATAGGGCAGCAGTCTAAGGTGGTAGCCAGCTGGTAACAGTGACTATGTCCATAGGGCAGCAGTCTAAGGTGGTAGCCAGCTAGTAACAGTGACTATGTACATAGATAGGGCAGCAGTCTAAGGTGGTAGCCAGCTAGTAACAGTGAGTATGTCCATAGGGCAGCAGTCTAAGGTGGTAGCCAGCTAGTAACAGTGACTATGTCCATAGATAGGGCAGCAGTCTAAGGTGGTAGCCAGCTAGTAACAGTGACTATGTACATAGATAGGGCAGCAGTCTAAGGTGGTAGCCAGCTAGTAACAGTGACTATGTACATAGATAGGGCAGCAGTCTAAGGTGGTAGCCAGCTGGTAACATTGACTCTGTACATAGATAGGGCAGCAGTCTAAGGTGGTAGCCAGCTAGTAACAGTGACTATGTACATAGATAGGGCAGCATTCTAAGGTGGTAGCCAGCTGGTAACATTGACTCTGTACATAGATAGGGCAGCAGTCTAAGGTGGTAGCCAGCTAGTAACAGTGACTATGTACATAGATAGGGCTGCAGTCTAAGGTGGTAGCCAGCTAGTAACAGTGACTATGTCCATAGGGCAGCAGTCTAAGGTGGTAGCCAGCTAGTAACAGTGACTATGTACATAGATAGGGCAGCAGTCTAAGGTGGTAGCCAGCTGGTAACATTGACTCTGTACATAGATAGGGCAGCAGTCTAAGGTGGTAGCCAGCTAGTAACAGTAATTATGTACATAGATAGGGCAGCATTCTAAGGTGGTAGCCAGCTAGTAACAGTGACTATGTACATAGATAGGGCAGCAGTCTAAGGTGGTAGCCAGCTAGTAACAGTGATTATGTCCATAGGGCAGCAGTCTAAGGTGGTAGCCAGCTGGTAACAGTGACTATGTCCATAGATAGGGCAGCAGTCTAAGGTGGTAGCCAGCTAGTAACAGTGACTATGTACATAGATAGGGCAGCAGTCTAAGGTGGTAGCCAGCTAGTAACAGTGATTATGTCCATAGGGCAGCAGTCTAAGGTGGTAGCCAGCTGGTAACAGTGACTATGTCCATAGGGCAGCAGTCTAAGGTGGTAGCCAGCTAGTAACAGTGACTATGTACATAGATAGGGCAGCAGTCTAAGGTGGTAGCCAGCTAGTAACAGTGAGTATGTCCATAGGGCAGCAGTCTAAGGTGGTAGCCAGCTAGTAACAGTGACTATGTCCATAGATAGGGCAGCAGTCTAAGGTGGTAGCCAGCTAGTAACAGTGACTATGTACATAGATAGGGCAGCAGTCTAAGGTGGTAGCCAGCTAGTAACAGTGACTATGTACATAGATAGGGCAGCAGTCTAAGGTGTTAGCCAGCTAGTAACAGTGACTATGTCCATAGGGCAGCAGTCTAAGGTGGTAGCCAGCTAGTAACAGTGACTATGTCCATAGGGCAGCAGTCTAAGGTGGTAGCCGGCTAGTAACAGTAACTATGTCCATAGATAGGGCAGCATTCTAAGGTGGTAGCCAGCTGGTAACATTGACTCTGTACATAGATAGGGCAGCAGTCTAAGGTGGTAGCCAGCTAGTAACAGTGACTATGTACATAGATAGGGCTGCAGTCTAAGGTGGTAGCCAGCTAGTAACAGTGACTATGTCCATAGGGCAGCAGTCTAAGGTGGTAGCCAGCTAGTAACAGTGACTATGTACATAGATAGGGCAGCAGTCTAAGGTGGTAGCCAGCTGGTAACATTGACTCTGTACATAGATAGGGCAGCAGTCTAAGGTGGTAGCCAGCTAGTAACAGTGACTATGTACATAGATACGGCTGCAGTCTAAGGTGGTAGCCAGCTAGTAACAGTGACTATGTACATAGATAGGGCAGCAGTCTAAGGTGGTAGCCGGCTAGTAACAGTAACTATGCACATAGATAGGGCAGCAGTCTAAGGTGGTAGCTGGCTAGTAACAGTGACTATGTACATAGATAGGGCTGCAGTCTAAGGTGGTAGCCAGCTAGTAACAGTGACTATGTCCATAGGGCAGCAGTCTAAGGTGGTAGCTGGCTAGTAACAGTGACTATGTACATAGATACGGCTGCAGTCTAAGGTGGTAGCCGGCTAGTAACAGTAACTATGTACATAGATAGGGCAGCAGTCTAAGGTGGTAGCCAGCTGGTAACAGTGACTATGTACATAGATAGGGCAGCAGTCTAAGGTGGTAGCCAACTAGTAACAGTGACTATGTCCATTGGGCAGCAGTCTAAGGTGGTAGCCAGCTAGTAACAGTGACTATGTACATAGATAGGGCAGCAGTCTAAGGTGGTAGCCAGCTAGTAACAGTGATTATGTCCATAGGGCAGCAGTCTAAGGTGGTAGCCAGCTGGTAACAGTGACTATGTCCATATGGCAGCAGTCTAAGGTGGTAGCCAGCTAGTAACAGTGACTATGTACATAGATAGGGCAGCAGTCTAAGGTGGTAGCCAGCTAGTAACAGTGAGTATGTCCATAGGGCAGCAGTCTAAGGTGGTAGCCAGCTGGTAACAGTGACTATGTACATAGATAGGGCTGCAGTCTAAGGTGGTATTCAGCTAGTAACAGTGACTATGTACATAGATAGGGCAGCAGTCTAAGGTGGTAGCCAGCTAGTAACAGTGATTATGTCCATAGGGCAGCAGTCTAAGGTGGTAGCCAGCTGGTAACAGTGACTATGTCCATATGGCAGCAGTCTAAGGTGGTAGCCAGCTAGTAACAGTGACTATGTACATAGATAGGGCAGCAGTCTAAGGTGGTAGCCAGCTAGTAACAGTGACTATGTCCATAGGGCAGCAGTCTAAGGTGGTAGCCAGCTGGTAACAGTGACTATGTACATAGATAGGGCAGCAGTCTAAGGTGGTAGCCAGCTAGTAACAGTGACTATGTCCATAGGGCAGCAGTCTAAGGTGGTAGCCAGCTGGTAACAGTGACTATGTACATAGATAGGGCAGCAGTCTAAGGTGGTAGCCAGCTAGTAACAGTGACTATGTCCATAGGGCAGCAGTCTAAGGTGGTAGCCAGCTGGTAACAGTGACTATGTACATAGATAGGGCAGCAGTCTAAGGTGGTAGCCAGCTAGTAACAGTGACTATGTCCATAGGGCAGCAGTCTAAGGTGGTAGCCAGCTAGTAACAGTGACTATGTACATAGATAGGGCTGCAGTCTAAGGTGGTATTCAGCTAGTAACAGTAACTATGTCCATAGGGCTGCAGTCTAAGGTGGTAGCTGGCTAGTAACAGTGACTATGTACATAGATAGACTGCTGCCCTAAGGTGTTAGCCAGCTAGTAACAGTGACTATGTACATAGATAGGGCAGCATTCTAAGGTGGTAGCCAGCTAGTAACAGTGACTATGTACATAGGGCAGCAGGCTAAGGTGGTAGCTGGCTAGTAACAGTGACTATGTACATAGATAGGGCAGCAGTCTAAGGTGGTAGCCAGCTAGTAACAGTGACTATGTACATAGATAGACTGCTGCCCTAAGGTGGTAGCCAGCTAGTAACAGTGACTATGTACATAGGGCAGCAGTCTAAGGTGGTAGCCAGCTAGTAACAGTGACTATGTACATAGATAGACTGCTGCCCTAAGGTGGTAGCCAGCTAGTAACAGTGACTATGTACATAGATAGACTGCTGCCCTAAGGTGGTAGCTGGCTAGTAACAGTGACTATGTACATAGGGCAGCAGTCTAAGGTGGTAGCCAGCTAGTAACAGTGACTATGTACATAGATAGACTGCTGCCCTAAGGTGGTAGCCAGCTAGTAACAGTGACTATGTACATAGGGCAGCAGTCTAAGGTGGTAGCCAGCTAGTAACAGTGACTATGTCCACTGCTATAACAACGGCAGATTATGATGATCTTCTAGATGGTAGCAAGGTGAACAGGATGTGGCTCGGGTCCATTATGATTTTCTAGATGGTAGCAGGGTGAACAGGCTGTGGCTCGGGTCCATTATGATCGTCTAGATGGTAGCAGGGTGAACAGGATGTGGCTCGGGTCCATTATGATCGTCTAGATGGTAGCAGGGTGAACAGGATGTGGCTCGGGTCCATTATGATCGTCTAGATGGTAGCAGGGTGAACAGGCTGTGGCTCGGGTCCATTATGATCGTCTAGATGGTAGCAGGGTGAACAGGATGTGGCTCGGGTCCATTATGATCGTCTAGATGGTAGCAGGGTGAACAGGATGTGGCTCGGGTCCATTATGATCGTCTAGATGGTAGCAGGGTGAACAGGCTGTGGCTCGGGTCCATTATGATCGTCTAGATGGTAGCAGGGTGAACAGGCTGTGGCTCGGGTCCATTATGATCGTCTAGATGTTAGCAGGGTGAACAGGCTGTGGCTCGGGTCCATTATGATCGTCTAGATGGTAGCAGGGTGAACAGGCTGTGGCTCGGGTCCATTATGATCGTCTAGATGGTAGCAGGGTGAACAGGCTGTGGCTCGGGTCCATTATGATCGTCTAGATGTTAGCAGGGTGAACAGGCTGTGGCTCGGGTCCATTATGATCGTCTAGATGGTAGCAGGGTGAACAGGCTGTGGCTCGGGTCCATTATGATCGTCTAGATGGTAGCAGGGTGAACAGGATGTGGCTCGGGTCCATTATGATCTTTCTTGGCCTTCCTGTGACACCGAGGGCTGTAGATGACCTGGAGGGCAGGCAGCGTGCTCCCAGTGATGTGTTGGGATGAAGGCACCACCCTCTGTGGTTGCGGACGGTGCATTTACCGTACCAGGCGGTGATACAGCCCGACGGGATGCTCTCAACGGTGCATCTGTAGAAGTCTGAGGGTTTCCTGGGCCTCCTGGGAGGTTGAAGAGGCGCTGTTATGCCTTCACCACACGGCCTGTGTGAATGGATCATTTCAGGTTGTCAGTGATGGGCCTTAAGCTTCTCACCACCTTCGTCTCTCTCTGCCGTCTCCAGGATCAGCTCCTTCAGTTTGTTGACGGAGAGGGTATTTCCCCTGGCTCCACTCCACCAGGGCCCTCGCCTCCGACCTGTAGGCTACCGTCTCCTTGTTTTTGGTAATCAAACGATCCCAACACAACAGGCTAAAAATTTCAGGCGGCAGTTTCAAACAGCTCTTACACAAAAAGGGTATTATCATCATTTGTACATTATCACCATTTGTACATTATCACAGTGGGATTCCATCCTCAGCTTGGACATACAGAACCAGTCAAAAGTTTGGAAAACTCCTCATTCAAGGGTTTTTCTTTATTTTTTACTCATTTCTATATTGTAGAAAAGCAGTGAATTAACACACATGGAATCAGGTAGTAAACAAAAAAAGTTTTAAACAAATCTAAATATAATTTTCTACTTTAGATTCTTCACTTTTCTATTTTATATTCTTCAAAGTAGCCACCCTTTGCGTTGATGACAGCTTTGCGCACTCTTGGCATTCTCTCAACCAGCTTCATATGCATTTCAATTAACAGGTGTGCCTTGTTAAAAGTGACTTTGTGGAATTTCTTTCCTTCTTAATGCGTTTGAGCCCATCAGTTGTGCTGTGACAAGGTTGGTATTCAGAAGATAGCCCTATTTGGTAAAAATAAGTCCATATTATGGAAAGAAAAGCTCAAATAAGCAAAGAGAAATGACAACCCATCATTATTTTAAGACATGAAGGTTAGTCAATTCAGAAAATTTCAAGAACTTTTAAAGTTTCTTCAAGTGCAGTAGCAAAAACCATCAAGTGCTATGATGAAACTGGCTTTCATGAGGACCGTCAGAGGAAAGGAAGACCCAGAGTTACCTCTGTGGAAGAGGATACGTTGATTAGAGTCACCAGCCTCAGAAATTGCAGCCTAGATAAATGCCTCAGAGTTCAAGTAACAGACACAACTCAACATCAACTGTTCAGAGGAGACTGCGTGAATCAGACCTTCATGGTCGAATTGCTGCAAAGAAACCACTACTGATGGACACCTATAAGAAGAAAAGGCTTTGGCCAAGAAAAACGAGCAATGGACATTAGACCGGTGCAAATCAGTCCTTTGGTCTGATGACTCTAAATTTGAGATTTTTGGTTCCAACCGCCGTGTCTTTGTCAGACCTGGAGGAGGTGAACAGATGATCTCTGCATGTGTGGTTCCCACTGTGAAGCACGGAGGAGGTGGTGTGATGGTGCTTTGCTGGTGACACTGTCAGGGATTTATTTATAATATTCAAGGCACACCTAACCAGCATGGCTACCACAGCATTCTGCAGTGATAGTCCCTCTAATCACAAACCAGATGGGATGGCGTATCATTTGTTTTTCAACAGGACAATGACCTAACACGCCTCCAGGCTGTGTAAGGGCTATTTTACCAATTTTATACAGGACCAGGGCTCAGCATATGTGGGAACTCCTTCAAGACTGTTGGAAAAGCATTCCAGGTGAAGTTGGTTGAGAGCATGCCAAGAGTGTTCAAAGCTGTCATCAAGGCAAAGGGTGGCTACTTTGAAGAATCTCAAATATAAAATAAATTGTTTTGGATCCTACATGATTCCATATGTGTTATTTCATAGTTTTGATGTCTTCACTATTATTCTATAATGTAGAAAACAGTAAAAATAAAAACCCCTTGAATGAGTAGGTGTGTCCAAACTTTAATAAACTGGTACTGTATATATAAAACACAACATGTAAAAAAATATATATATTGGCTGATGTGGAATTTGTTACAGGAAATGTTCATGCCGTCAGCTGGTTGTGTTAGCATAGGGCTACGTTTTCTCAAGGTATCAGCTGGTTATGTTAGCATAGGGCTACATTTTCTCAAGGTATCAGCTGGTTGTGTTAGCATAGGGCTACGTTTTCTCAAGGTATCAGCTGGTTATGTTAGCACAGGGCTACGTTTTCTCATGGTTGAAGCTTAAGCAAGAGGTTGCATTAAATATCAAAGCTATAGTACAACACAAACACTTTTACTCACCGAAAGCAGGATCCTCCTCTTTCACTTTGACATCCAGTACAACAGACTCCTCTACCGCTGCAGACACCTGCTGCTGTGATCCCTGTCCAGGAGCTTGGCTCAGGCTAGCCACAGGTCCTTCTCCAGCATGGAGACAGCACTGGTTTGCCGACGAGGATAATTCATTTCTGCAGAGAGAGCAGGGGTAAGGTTTCACCTCAGTGTGAACTCGCTGGTGTCTTTTGTGGAGTGGTGAAGCTGAGAAACTCTTATCACACTGACAGCAGTGGTACGGGTGCTCTCCGGTGTGCTGTTGCATGTGAATCTTGAAAGTCCACGATTGGCTGAATTCCTTCCCACATTCTGAGCAGCTGTACTGTGCGACACTAGTGTGGGATTGTTTGTGTCTTGCTAGAGAGCTACGGTGATCAAAGGTATTTTTACAGGAGGTACAACGGTAAGGTTTCTCTCTATCAGCATTGACAGAAACAACCATTTCCTCCTCCTCTTCCTCTTTGACATTAATTGCCAGCACCTGTTCCTCGTCTTCGACCTTGATATTCATAGTTTGACTGCCCGATGATGACACCATATCTGGAATTCCCAGTGTACACTGATTGCTATGGTTACTGGCATGGCTGCATTGACGTTTGCGAAGACCTTCGGTCGAAGCGAAACCCCTCCCGCAATCAGAGCACTCGTAAGGTTTCTCTCCAGTGTGCACAGTCTGATGCTGCCTGAGCCTCGACGGTGACTCGTATCTCTTCCCACACTGTGAGCATTGGTAAGGTTTCGGTGTGGGTGCTCCTGTATGGCGTCGTACGTGTCTCGATAGAGTTCCCTTACAGCCAAAGCTCATCTCGCAGTAGGAGCACTGGTGAGGTCTCTCCCCGGTGTGCTTTCTCATGTGCATCTTCAGTTCATATGCAGAGAAACATTCCTTTCCACAATCGGAGCACGGGTGCTTCTTTGTCGCGTCTGGCTGCTTCCCTCCAGGGTGGGTCATCTGATGTCTTTCCAGGTGGGGCTTCAGTGTGAATCGCTTCCCGCACACAGAGCACTGGTAAGGCTTCTCTCCTGTATGTGTTCGGAAATGTCTCTTCAGTTTGGAGGGGTGAACAAAGTCTTTCCCACATATTGGACAGACGGAAGACTCCTTAGCAAGGTTTGTGTGTGTTCTCAGGTGTCTATTGAAATTAGATGGGTGAGCGATCTCTATTCCACAATCTGGGCAGCTCCAAAACTTCTTAGCTCTAGGATTCTCCTGGTGCTGTTCAGGTTCTGCTGGTGCCCCATCACTAGAGCTGGAGTTAGAACTCGCTCCTCGTTCGACTGGAAAATGAAATGGGGGGGGGGGGTCATTCAACCTCAAAAAACACAAGAGGCTTTTAACACCCACGTTCTGAAATCGTTTCTATAGTTAGACAACATAAGCGTTCCAGAAACATTTGTGTTCGAATGATGTGATTTGATCTCTGAGGAATACAGCTAATTGATTGAATCCAAATTGGCCATTCTAATTTAAGAGATTCATATGATCTTCAGTAAATATAGTAATATATATTAAAGTACCAGACATCCAATTCAAGTGGTCAAAAGTCACCCGCAGACACCCAGACAACTCACCCAGACAACCAGTGTTACAGTATCAGTTCTTTGCCTTGCATATAATATAGTAATAAGTAATATATAATAATATAATATAGTAATAAGTAATATATAATAAGTACAGTGCCTCACATATAATATATATATAATATAGTAATAAGTAATATATAATAATATAATATAGTAATAAGTAATATATAATAAGTACAGTGCCTCACATATAATATATATATATAATATAATATAGTAATAAGTAATATATAATAAGTACAGTGCCTTGCATATAATACATATAATATATATATAATATAATATAGTAATAAGTAATATATAATAAGTACAGTGCCTCGCATATAATACATAATATATATATAATATAATATAGTAATAAGTAATATATAATAAGTACAGTGCCTCGCATATAATACATAATATATATATAATATAATATAGTAATAAGTAATATATAATAAGTACAGTGCCTTGCATATAATACATATAATATATATATAATATAGTAATAAGTAATATATTATAAGTACAGTGCCTCGCATATAATACATATAATATATATATAATATAGTAATAAGTAATATATAATAAGTACAGTGCCTCGCATATAATACATATAATATATATATATAATATAATATAGTAATAAGTAATATATAATAAGTACAGTGCCTCGCCAAAGTATTCATCCCCCTTGGTGTTTTAACTATGTTAAGGCATTTTACAACCTGTAATTTAAATAAATAAAAAAATTTGGGGGGGGGGGGGTGTTTCATGTAATGGACATACACAAAATAGTCCAAATTGGTGAAGTGAAAAAACTGAAAAGTGGTGCGTGTATATGCATTCACCCCCTTTGCTATGAAGCCCCTAAATAAGATCTGGTGCAACCAATTACCTTCAGAAGTCACATAATTATTTAAATCAAGTCCACCTGTGTGCAATCTAAGTGTCACATGATCTCAGTATATATACACACACCTGTTCTGAAAGGCCCCAGAATCTGCAACACCACTAAGCAAGCGGCACCATGAAGACCGAGGAGCTCTCCAAACAGGTCAGGGACAAAGTTGTGGAGAAGTACAGATTAGGGTCGGGTTATAAAAACTTCTGAAACTTTTAACATCCCACGGAGCACCATTAAATCGATTATTTAAAAAAATGGAAAGAATATGGCACCACAACAAACCTGCCAAGAGAGGGCCGCCCACCAAAACTCACCGACCAGGCATGGAGGGCATCAATCAGAGAGGCAACAAAGAGACCAAAGATAACCCTGAAGCAGCTGCAAAGCTCCACAGCGGAGATTAGAGTATCTGTCCATACGACCACTTTAAGCTGTACACTACACAGAGCTGGGCTTTTTATTTAACCAGGCAAGTCAGTTAAGAACAAATTCTTATTTTCAATGACGGCCTAGGAACAGTGGGTTAACTGCCTTGTTCAGGGGCAGAACGACAGAGTTGTACCTTGTCAGCTCGGGGATTTGAACTTGCAACCTTCCGGTTACTAGTCCAACGCTCTAACCACTAGGCTACCCTGCTGAACCCTTTACGGAATAGTGACGATAAAAAAAATTGCTTAAAGAAAAAAATAAGCACGTTTGGTGTTTGCCAAAAGACATGTGGAAGACGGTGCTCTGGTCAGATGAGACAAAATTTAGCTTTTTGGCCATCAAGGAAAACGCTGTCTGGCGAAAACCCAACACTTCTCATTACACCGAGAACACCATCCCCACAGTGAAGCATGGTGGTGACAGCATCATGCTGTGGGGATGTTTTTCTCATCGACAGGGACTGGGAAACTGGTCAGAATGGAAGGAATGATGGATGGCGCCAAATACAGGGAAATTCTTGAGGGAAACCTGTTTCAGTCTTCCAGAGATTTGAGCCTGGAACAGAGGTTCACCTTCCAGCAGGACAATGAACCTAAGCATTCTGTTAAAGCAACACTCAAGTGGTTTAAGGGGAAACATGTATATGTCTTGTAAGGGCCTAGTCAAAGCCCAAAACTCAATCCAATTGAGAAGCTGTGGTATGACTTAAAGACACCAGCGGAACCCATCCAACTTGAAGGAGCTGTTTTGCCTTGAAGATTGGGCAAAAATCCCAGTGGCTAAATGTGCCAAACTTATAGAGACATACCCCAAGAGACATGCAGCTGTAATTTCTGCAAAAGGTGTCTCGACAAAGTATTGACTTTGGGGGGTTGAATAGTAATGAACGCTCAAGTTCAGTTTTTTTTGTCTTATTGCTTGTTTGTTTCACAAATATAAAATATTTTCCATCTTCAAAGTTGTAGGCATGTTGTGTCAATCAAACGATACAACCCCCCCAAAAAAATCTATTTTAATTCCAGGTTGTAAAAGCAACAAAATAGTAAAAATACCAAGGGGGGGAACACTTTAACAAGTCACTGTATGTCTGACGAGAACTGTGGCTTGGAGTATTGCTTCTTTGTAATGCATTCCTTGTGAATCTGGTGATTTTATTTTATTCCCTGTTCAGACAAAATTCGCCATTGAAGATGCTTGCATTATTTGCCATTAATTATTGTGGAGGAACCAGGTTTTGCCCACTAGAGTTTGGTTAAAGCATCAGGCTGCTAAGAGATGGACAAACAATTGCTTTCATGGGAGGACTGGCTTGACTTGTGAGGATGACCACACAATTTATTTTCATTATGATAAAAAGCTATTGGTTTTGTACACAAAGTTGTATGGAAAATGTTTTGATCCATGTAAAACACAGGAGACCAGTAAAATTGATAAAATTATGTGGCAGTAGCAGGAATAGTGGTATCTATCGGGAAAAACCTGGTACTTGCACACAAATTTATGGTAAATAATGCACGTTATTTAAATGTTTTTTTTTCTCTGTTCAGAGAAATTAGCCATCACCAGATTCACAGGGAATGCATAGTATGGAGAAGCAATACTCCAAGCCGCAGCTTCGTACTACTTGTCAAACATAGAGAATTGATACTATACACTGGTTGTTAGGGTGAGATTGGCATCATACACTACATGGCCAAAAGTATGTGGTCACTGCTCATCAAACATCTCATTCCATAATCATGGGCATTAATATGGCCTCATTTTGATATGGACTCACACCAAACTTTATAGTTGGAACTATGCATTCGGACAGGTAGCTTTCTTCTGGCCTTTGCCAAACCCAGATTAGTCCGTCGGACTGCCAGATGGTGAAGCATGATTTATCACTCCAGAAAACATGTTTCCACTGCACCAGATTCCAATGGCGGCGAGCTTTCCACCCCTCCAGCCGAAGATTGGCATTGCGCATGGTGCAATGCCAAACCTGTGTGGCTGCTCAGCCATGGAAACCCATTTCATGAAGCTCTCGGCGAAGAGTTCTTGTGCTGACGTTGCTTCCAGAGGCAGTTTGAAACTCGGTAGTGAGTGTTGTAACAGAGGACAGTTTGGAACTCTGTAGTGAGTGTTGTAACAGAGGACAGTTTGAAACTCGGTAGTGAGTGTTGTAACAGAGGACAGTTTGGAACTCTGTAGTGAGTGTTGTAACAGAGGACAGTTTGAAACTCGGTAGTGAGTGTTGCAACAGAGGCAGTTTGAAACTCGGTAGTGAGTGTTGTAACAGAGGACAGTTTGGAACTCTGTAGTGAGTGTTGTAACAGAGGACAGTTTGGAACTCGGTAGTGAGTGTTGTAACAGAGGACAGTTTGGAACTCGGTAGTGAGTGTTGTAACAGAGGACAGTTTGGAACTCGGTAGTGAGTGTTGCAACAGAGGACAGTTTGGAACTCGGTAGTGAGTGTTGCAACAGAGGCCAGTTTGGAACTCGGTAGTGAGTGTTGTAACAGAGGACAGTTTGGAACTCGGTAGTGAGTGTTGTAACAGAGGACAGTTTGGAACTCGGTAGTGAGTGTTGTAACAGAGGGCAGTTTGGAACTCGGTAGTGAGTGTTGTAACAGAGGACATATGATTTGTACATGCTACAGCACTCTGCGGTCCTGTTCTGTGAGCTTGTGTGGCCTGCCACCATGCGGCTGAGCCGTTGTTGCTCCTAGACGTCTCCACTTCACAATAACAGCACTTACAACCGACCGGGGCAGTTGAGCTCTTCGGTCCAATGATGATGCCACGTTGAAAGTCAGCGAGCTCTTCAGTAAGGCCATTCTACTACCACCAATGTTTGTTTATGGAGATTGCATGGCTGTGTGATTGATTTTAATTTAATGTTTTCAATTTAATTTGACGTTTTACGTATTTTTTTTACCCCTTTTTCGTGATATCTAATTGGTTGTTACATTCTTGTCCCATCGCTGCAACTCTCGTACGGACTCGGAGAGGCAAAGTTCGAGAGCTTTTGGCCACGTAGTGTATCTTAATGGAAGGACTAAGTTTGATCCAGATCAGATGTGGGTATTTATTGACTATTATGTCAATCCTATAAATCAAAAGGGCCCATTTGGATGCAATCATTTAGCTTCATTTCTCAGAGATTAAATGTAATTTCAACAAAATAATAATGTTGCAGGAAAGCTAATCTTATCTGTTACTAACTACAGACGCAATTTTATAAGAATCATTGTGATGGTGGTTGTCATGGCTACCTGAATTGACATGGAATGATTCAAGGGGTAAACAAAGACTATTTTATAGCTATTATCGGTCACTGTCCTGTGTTTTTATTCCATTAACAATTACCCTTTTATTTAATTAAACGGATAGTTCATCTACAGATGGTCACACTATCAACAAACTATCTGTTGATAAGCAACTGCTTGCCAATGTTACGTTAGGGTTATGTTTAGAATAAGGTTAGGGTTATGTTTAGAATAAGGTTAGGGCTATGTTTAGAATAAGGGTAAGGTTAGGGCTATGTTTAGAATAAGGGTAAGGTTAGGGCTAGTAGATAGCTAGTTGACATGCTACTGATGTCTGTAGAGAATCTACAGGTGGATTATCCAAATAAAGTGTTACCAATTAAACTGCTATATATATATACAGTGCCTTGCGAAAGTATTCGGCCCCCTTGAACTTTGTAACCTTTTGCCACATTTCAGGCTTCAAACATAAAGATATAAAGCTGAATCAACAACAAGTGGGACACAATCATGAAGTGGAACGACATTTATTGGATATTTCAAACTTTTTTAACAACTTAAAAACTGAAAAATTGGGCGTGCAAAATTATTCAGCCCCCTTAAGTTAACACTTTGTAGCGCCACCTTTTGCTGCGATTACAGCTGTAAGTCGCTTGGGGTATGTCTCTATCAGTTTTGCACATCGAGAGACTGAATTTTTTTCCCATTCCTCCTTGCAAAACAGCTCGAGCTCAGTGAGGTTGGATGGAGAGCATTTGTGAACAGCAGTTTTCAGTTCTTTCCACAGATTCTCGATTGGATTCAGGTCTGGACTTTGACTTGGCCATTCTAACACCTGGATATGTTTATTTTTGAACCATTCCATTGTAGATTTTGCTTTATGTTTTGGATCTTTGTCTTGTTGGAAGACAAATCTCCGTCCCAGGTCTTTTGCAGACTCCATCAGCTTTTCTTCCAGAATGGTCCTGTATTTGGCTCCATCCATCTTCCCATTAATTTCAACCATCTTCACTGTCCCTGCTGAAGAAAAGCAGGCCCAAACCATGATGCTGCCACCACCATGTTTGACAGTGGTTATGGTGTGTTCAGGGTGATGAGCTGTGTTGCTTTTACGCCAAACATAACGTTTTGCATTGTTGCCAAAAAGTTCAATTTTGGTTTCATCTGACCAGAGCACCTTCTTCCACATGTTTGGTGTGTCTCCCAGGTGGCTTGTGGCAAACTTTAAACAACACTTTTTATGGATATCTTTAAGAAATGGCTTTCTTCTTGCCACTTCCATAAAGGCCAGATTTGTGCAATATACGACTGATTGTTGTCCTATGGACAGAGTCTCCCACCTTAGCTGTAGATCTCTGCAGTTCTTCCAGAGTGATCATGGGCCTCTTGGCTGCATCTCTGATCAGTTTTCTCCTTGTATGAGCTGAAAGTTTAGAGGGACGGCCAGGTCTTGGTAGATTTGCAGTGGTCTGATAACTCCTTCCATTTCAATATTATCGCTTGCACAGTGCTCCTTGGGATGTTTAAAGCTTGGGAAATCTTTTTGTATCCAAATCCGGCTTTAAACTTCTTCACAACAGTATCTCGGACCTGCCTGGTGTGTTCCTTGTTCTTCATGATGCTCTCTGCGCTTTTAACGGACCTCTGAGACTATCACAGTGCAGGTGCATTTATACGGAGACTTGATTACACACAGGTGGATTGTATTTATCATCATTAGTCATTTAGGTTAACATTGAATCATTCAGAGATCCTCACTGAACTTCTGGAGAGAGTTTGCTGCACTGAAAGTAAAGGGGCTGAATAATTTTGCACGCCCAATTTTTCAGTTTTTGATTTGTTAAAAAAGTTTGAAATATCCAATAAATGTCGTTCCACTTCATGATTGTGATCCACTTGTTGTTGATTCTTCACAAAAAAAATACAGTTTTAAATCTTTATGTTTGAAGCCTGAAATGTGGCAAAAGGTCGCAAAGTTCAAGGGGGCCGAATACTTTCGCAAGGCACTGTATAATGGATCTGTGTAATCTATGAGATGTAATTAATGAAGCATGATTATTTACCAGTATCATCCACGTCCCAGTCTTCCTCCTCCTTGACTACAATGTTAAATCTGGGTATTTCACTGCAGGTGTCGATGTCTCTATGGTTAGAGTCAGGAACCAGTGACTCTGGAGGGTTGGGTTCAGTGGAGCAGGAGCGAGGGGGGATGGATAGGTCGGCAGAATCCTAAAATAAAGAATTAGATGTTAAAGGGGCAATCTGTAGTTGCTACATTCATTTCATGACATATGAATTACTTCTATGTACCCATTGACCCATTCTGTGGTTCCCCATCATAACCCAAAATATAAACGTGTTTTTCTCCGATGTTTGTAAACAAAGTAAATGTAAACAAACACTATTTAACCTCACAACATGGTTAAAACGATCATTTTCATATCATGGATGGTCAGTCCTTGCATCAATAGCTCTGTTTATGAATTTAAGAGTGGTTACATTTCTTCAGGCCACCTCTCAGCTTTTTTTATTAGCTTTTAAGAGGGGAGGCAAGACCCTTTGTGATCGTTTCAACTACTAATTGAAGCTTTAATACATAGCTAAATGAATGATCTAACTAGCTAATTCTTTAGGCATCGCCATCCCGACTGGTTTAGCATTAGTTACAGTCATTCTCACCTCATTCATCGTGAATTCTTCAGAAATAGTTTAGCTTGCGGATTACTTTCCATACAACTCAGATAGCTAACTTGCTAGGCCAACATAAGCATCTTCTTTCTTCCAGGCCAGCTTCCGGGTTAGATTCTTCTGTCAATCCGCATTACCGCAAAACAGCAGAAGGCTCTACGGGACACTAGCTTGTTACTAATGTTACAGTTTGAAAATATTGAAATGTTTTACCGGTACAATTAATAATATATGCATGGTTAGCTACCAGCTAGCCACATTAGTGTCTTCCTGCTTCCGGTCTAACTTCCGGTCCTTCCTCGACTCTGCTGCCGACCCATTCTACATTACCGCCACCACCAGTTCAACGTCTTCTGTGTGTCATGGCAGTCCGCAAACAAACGTTTAAGTGCACACCGCCATCTACTGTGCTGGAATGTACGATCAATCATGATCTTCCAAATTCTGTGCTACCATGAAAATAACATAACAACCAAATACCAACTTCTACCACCCAGTGGCGGTTCTAGACCATTTCAACTGGGGGGGGGGGGGGGCAAGCTGGGGCTAGTTGTACTGTTAGAGGGGCCAGTTACATTAGACTTTATTGTTGTCATATCGTTTTCGTCACTTTATTGCAGGCATTAGCAGACAAAATGCCATGTTCGGCATTGCCACAGTCTAATAACGGTTCTAAAACAAAAAAACGATAGCAACAATTTACCCCCCCCAAAAAACACTCCCCAACCTTCCTACCCTATTAAACTGCATCTACAGTGCACTGGGAAAGTATTCAAACCCCTTGACTTTTTCACATTTTGTTACGTTTACAGCCAAATTCTAAAATGTATTCAATCATTTTTTTCACTCATCAATCTACACAAACAATACCCCATAATGTCGAAGCATAAACAGATTTTTAGAACAGTTTGGGAAATGTATATGAAAAAAACTGAAATATTACATTTACATACGTATTCAGACTCTTTACTCAGTACTTCGTTGAAGCACCTTTGGCAGCGATTACAGCCTCAAGTCTTCTTGTGTATGCCGCAACAAGTTTGGCACACCTGTACTTTGGCACACCTGTACTTACGGAGTTTCTCCCATTCCTCTCTGGAAATCCTCTCAAGTTCTGTCAGGTTGGATGGAGAGCGTTGCTGCACAGCTATTTTCAGGTCTCTCCAGAGATGTTTGATCGGGTTCAAGTCCTATCTCTGGCTGAGCCACTCAAGGACATTGACTTGTCCCGAAGCAATTCCTGTGTTGTCTTGGCTGTGTGCGTCGGGTCATTGTCCTGTCGGAAGGTGAACCTTCATCCGAGCCTGAGGTCCGGAGCGTTCTGGAGCAGGTTTTCATCAAGGATCTCTCTGTATTATGCTCCGTTCATCTTTGCCTCGATCCTGACTAGTCTCCCAGTCCCTGCCGCTGAAAAACATCCCAACAGCATGATGCTGCCACCACCATGCTTCACTGTAGGGATGGTGCCAGGTTTCCTCCAGACGTGACTCATGGCATTCAGGCCAAAGAGTTCAATCTTGGTTTCATCAGACCAGAGAATCTTTCTTTTTAGTTTTTAGGAGCCTTATGGAAAACTCCAAGCAGGCTGTCGTGTGTATTTTACTGAGGAGTGGCTTCCGTCTGGCCACTCTACCATAAAGGCCTGTTAGGTTCTCCCATCTCCACAGAGGAACTCTAGTACTCTATCAGAGTGACCATCGGGTTCTTGGTCAACTCCCTGACTGCTCAGTTTTGCCAGGCAACCAGCACTAGAAGGAGTCTTGGTGGTTCCAAACTTCTATTTAAGAATGATGGAATCAACTGGTCTTGAGGACCTTGAATGCTGTAGAATGTTTTTGGTTCCCTTCTCCAGATCTGTGCCTCAACACAAT
Organism: Oncorhynchus masou masou; assembly: GCF_036934945.1. Classification (NCBI taxonomy): domain Eukaryota; kingdom Metazoa; phylum Chordata; class Actinopteri; order Salmoniformes; family Salmonidae; genus Oncorhynchus; species Oncorhynchus masou. Next base: position 26,874 of record NW_027009384.1, on the reverse strand, counting down.
CCTGTCTCTGAGCTCTACAGACAATTCCTTCGACCTCATGGCTTGGTTTTTGCTCCGACATGCACTGTCAACTGTGGGACCTTAAATATACAGACATTAGGTCTACTCATGGAAACCATGCCAGGACGAGCAGAAACACCGACATTAGGTCTACTCATGGAAACCATGCCAGGACGAGCAGAAACACCCCGACATTAGGTCTACTCATGGAAACCATGCCAGGACGAGCAGAAACACCCCGACATTAGGTCTACTCATGGAAACCATGCCAGGGCGAGCAGAAACACCCCGACATTAGGTCTACTCATGGAAACCATGCCAGGGCGAGCAGAAACACCCCGACATTAGGTCTACTCATGGAAACCATGCCAGGGCGAGCAGAAACACCCCGACATTAGGTCTACTCATGGAAACCATGCCAGGGCGAGCAGAAACACCCCGACATTAGGTCTACTCATGGAAACCATGCCAGGGCGAGCAGAAACACCCCGACATTAGGTCTACTCATGGAAACCATGCCAGGGCGAGCAGAAACACCCCGACATTAGGTCTACTCATGGAAACCATGCCAGGACGAGCAGAAACGCCCCGACATTAGGTCTACTCATGGAAACCATGAAAGGACGAGCAGAAACACCAGACATTAGGTCTACTCATGGAAACCATGCCAGGACGAGCAGAAACGCCCCGACATTAGGTCTACTCATGGAAACCATGCCAGGACGAGCAGAAACGCCCCGACATTAGGTCTACTCATGGAAACCATGCCAGGACGAGCAGAAACGCCCCGACATTAGGTCTACTCATGGAAACCATGAAAGGACGAGCAGAAACGCCCCGACATTAGGTCTACTCATGGAAACCATGCCAGGACGAGCAGAAACGCCCCGACATTAGGTCTACTCATGGAAACCATGCCAGGACGAGCAGAAACACCAGACATTAGGTCTACTCATGGAAACCATGCCAGGACGAGCAGAAACACCCGACATTAGGTCTACTCATGGAAACCATGCCAGGACGAGCAGAAACACCCCGACATTAGGTCTACTCATGGAAACCATGCCAGGACGAGCAGAAACACCCCGACATTAGGTCTACTCATGGAAACCATGCCAGGACGAGCAGAAACACCAGACATTAGGTCTACTCATGGAAACCATGCCAGGACGAGCAGAAACACCCCGACATTAGGTCTACTCATGGAAACCATGCCAGGACGAGCAGAAACACCCCGACATTAGGTCTACTCATGGAAACCATGCCAGGGCGAGCAGAAACACCCCGACATTAGGTCTACTCATGGAAACCATGCCAGGGCGAGCAGAAACACCCCGACATTAGGTCTACTCATGGAAACCATGCCAGGGCGAGCAGAAACACCCAGACATTAGGTCTACTCATGGAAACCATGCCAGGACGAGCAGAAACACCCGACATTAGGTCTACTCATGGAAACCATGCCAGGACGAGCAGAAACACCCCGACATTAGGTCTACTCATGGAAACCATGCCAGGACGAGCAGAAACACCAGACATTAGGTCTACTCATGGAAACCATGCCAGGACGAGCAGAAACACCCGACATTAGGTCTACTCATGGAAACCATGCCAGGACGAGCAGAAACACCCCGACATTAGGTCTACTCATGGAAACCATGCCAGGACGAGCAGAAACACCCCGACATTAGGTCTACTCATGGAAACCATGCCAGGACGAGCAGAAACACCCCGACATTAGGTCTACTCATGGAAACCATGCCAGGACGAGCAGAAACACCCCGACATTAGGTCTACTCATGGAAACCATGCCAGGACGAGCAGAAACACCCCGACATTAGGTCTACTCATGGAAACCATGCCAGGACGAGCAGAAACACCCCGACATTAGGTCTACTCATGGAAACCATGCCAGGACGAGCAGAAACACCCGACATTAGGTCTACTCATGGAAACAATGCCAGGACGAGCAGAAACACCCCGACATTAGGTCTACTCATGGAAACCATGCCAGGACGAGCAGAAACACCCAGACATTAGGTCTACTCATGGAAACCATGCCAGGACGAGCAGAAACACCCCGACATTAGGTCTACTCATGGAAACCATGCCAGGACGAGCAGAAACACCCCGACATTAGGTCTACTCATGGAAACCATGCCAGGACGAGCAGAAACACCCCGACATTAGGTCTACTCATGGAAACCATGCCAGGACGAGCAGAAACACCAGACATTAGGTCTACTCATGGAAACCATGCCAGGACGAGCAGAAACACCCGACATTAGGTCTACTCATGGAAACCATGCCAGGACGAGCAGAAACACCCCGACATTAGGTCTACTCATGGAAACCATGCCAGGACGAGCAGAAACACCCGACATTAGGTCTACTCATGGAAACCATGCCAGGACGAGCAGAAACACCCCGACATTAGGTCTACTCATGGAAACCATGCCAGGACGAGCAGAAACACCCCGACATTAGGTCTACTCATGGAAACCATGCCAGGACGAGCAGAAACACCCGACATTAGGTCTACTCATGGAAACCATGCCAGGACGAGCAGAAACACCCCGACATTAGGTCTACTCATGGAAACCATGCCAGGACGAGCAGAAACGCCCCGACATTAGGTCTACTCATGGAAACCATGAAAGGACGAGCAGAAACACCAGACATTAGGTCTACTCATGGAAACCATGCCAGGACGAGCAGAAACGCCCCAACATTAGGTCTACTCATGGAAACCATGAAAGGACGAGCAGAAACACCCGACATTAGGTCTACTCATGGAAACCATGCCAGGACGAGCAGAAACGCCCCAACATTAGGTCTACTCATGGAAACCATGCCAGGACGAGCAGAAACACCAGACATTAGGTCTACTCATGGAAACCATGCCAGGACGAGCAGAAACACCCGACATTAGGTCTACTCATGGAAACCATGCCAGGACGAGCAGAAACACCCCGACATTAGGTCTACTCATGGAAACCATGCCAGGACGAGCAGAAACACCAGACATTAGGTCTACTCATGGAAACCATGCCAGGACGAGCAGAAACACCCGACATTAGGTCTACTCATGGAAACCATGCCAGGACGAGCAGAAACACCCCGACATTAGGTCTACTCATGGAAACCATGCCAGGACGAGCAGAAACACCCGACATTAGGTCTACTCATGGAAACCATGCCAGGACGAGCAGAAACACCCGACATTAGGTCTACTCATGGAAACCATGCCAGGACGAGCAGAAACACCCGACATTAGGTCTACTCATGGAAACCATGCCAGGACGAGCAGAAACACCCCGACATTAGGTCTACTCATGGAAACCATGCCAGGACGAGCAGAAACACCCGACATTAGGTCTACTCATGGAAACCATGCCAGGACGAGCAGAAACACCAGACATTAGGTCTACTCATGGAAACCATGCCAGGACGAGCAGAAACACCCCGACATTAGGTCTACTCATGGAAACCATGCCAGGACGAGCAGAAACACCCGACATTAGGTCTACTCATGGAAACCATGCCAGTGCGAGCAGAAACACCCCGACATTAGGTCTACTCATGGAAACCATGCCAGTGCGAGCAGAAACACCCCGACATTAGGTCTACTCATGGAAACCATGCCAGGACAAGCAGAAACACCCGACATTAGGTCTACTCAGTCAGGAGCAGCCATGGAAGTACCATCATTCCACTGTAGTTCCACCAATCTGTCTAACAGCCTCTGCATACGATATATCATGACTCATTTTATATCTCTGAGCCTCTCTAGCCTCTCTCTGCACCTGGCTTCTTCCAGAAATGCCTTCTTGAACATGTGCACTGTCATGTACCTTAATAACAAACTCAAATATAATATGTAAATATATATAAAATGTGAAATCACAAAGCTGTTTAGACACAGAGAAAATACAGAACCTTGCCAAGCCGTGATTGGTGGTGATATTCGTCGTAGCTTCATCCCAACCTGTAAAATCTGTCAGAAAGGGAAAAGCTAGCAGGTGGATTAAATTGGGGGAAGTGGATGCTGAGTTCAAAGTTGGTGAAGATTAATGTCCTGAATGGACAACAGTAGTGTCTGGGGAAAAAAACTGGAACAACAATGAAATTGTCTAAAATTGGAGTGGAGGTAAATGAATGATGACGATTCGCTTCTTGTTCGGGTGCATTTGTTGAGTGAGGATGCATATGTAGGAAACCCGTTTGAGGAGTTGAAAATGGTGAAATATGTGAAATACACACTGGGAAAGGTGGAGTCTGTCAGAGTGACCAGGAGTGGTCTTATTTTGATTCGTTGTATTTCTGAAGAACAGAGGAAGTTTGCAGTGGGCTTCAAGAGAATCCGGACCACAGAAGTATCTTTGAACTCGGGAGTAGAACTCCCGTCAGAGGAGTCATCTGGGGGTGAAGACGGATGTTCAGGTTGAATACATGAAGAGAATTCCTGGTGTGGTTGGTTCCCGGCGTCTGACCCGCTGGGTGAACGGAGAAACAGAACTCCGTCGGTCCTGTTGTTTTACGATGAAGAGCATCTACCTACACATGTGAAGCTTGGTTATGTCAGATTCACTGTAAGAGCTTTCATTCCCAAACCACTGCAGAGGAAGAGCATCTACGTACACATGTGAAGCTTGGTTATGTCAGATTCACTGTAAGAGCTTTCATTCCCAAACCACTGCAGAGGAAGAGCATCTACCTACACATGTGAAGCTTGGTTATGTCAGATACACTGTTAGAGCTTTCATTCCCAAACCACTGCAGAGGAAGAGCATCTACCTACACATGTGAATCTTGGTTATGTCAGATTCACTGTAAGAGCTTTCATTCCCAAACCACTGCAGAGGAAGAGCTGTAAAGGATCTGGCCACGGTTCAAGTGTGTGCAGACTGACGGAGTATAATGAAGAACGGCGTGTGGAAGGACGACAGTGTGGTAATTGTGGTGGGGATCACGATCCTGAGTTCCTGGAGTGTCCTGTAATAGAATCTCCTGTGCAGAGGCAAATTAAAATAATTGATAAAACAAGTGATGCCTGTGAAGGTGTGGTGGTGGACTCACCACAGCCTGTAGTAAATGTTTACTGCCAGTCAAAAGATACCCGGTGTGTTAAAAAGGTGGATTTTGTGGCGGTCATTTCCACAGTTATAAACTGTACGGCTCAAATCTCAAAGAAACTGGACATTATTGTGGCTGCGGCAGAAAAGTTTCAGGGACTTTTAAGGATTTTACAATGTAAGACTTCCCGGAACACGGCCCGCCCTCCCAGGATCCCTTGGGCCCGATCTTATCTGCTGTTTGATTCCGTTTCTTTTAGGTACTTCCTGTTTCCATCCCGCACAGTAGGCGGCAGGATGCACATTATATTGTGAAATTAAGCAATTAGACCCGAGGAGGTGTGATATATGGCCAATAAACCACGGCTAAGGGCTGTTCTTAAGCACGACGCAACGCGGAGTGCCCGGAAGCAGACCTTAGCCATGGTATATTGGCCAAATATCACAAACCCCCGAGGTGTCTTATTTCAATTATAAACTGGTTACCAATGTAATTAGAGCAGTAAAACTAAATGGTTTGTCATACCCATGGTATACGGTCTGATATACCATGGCTTTGAGCCAATCAGAATTCAGGGCTCAGTAATGTTTCCTTTTTTATTTTACTGAGTGTTAGATGGGATAGGGTATTTGTATATTTTTTATAAGTATAAGGGAGTTATACTCCAGTCCAGTAGGTGTCGGTAATGCAGCATTTACTTGATGCCAACCGCAGTCAAACCTCATCGAAGAAGCAGCCATGATTGGTTGAGATAATAAGGGGGTTTGGACACTCACGAGAAAGACTCTATTCTTTCGCTCAAGGCTTCTCTGTCAAATGGCACCTCCTGCTCTCTGTTACCGTGGAGATTTGAAAGGTCCATTGGATTTAGTCGTTGCCTTCTCACCAAGCTGCTTGTCTATTGTGCTGTAGCCCATCCCAGCCTTGTGCAGGTCTACAATTTTATCCCTGATGTCGTTACACAGCTGTCTGGTCTTGGCTATTGTGGAGAGGTTGGCGTCTGTTTGATTGAGTGTGTGGACAGGTGTCTTTTATACAGGTAACGAGTTCAAACAGGTGCAGTTAATACAGGTAATGAGTGGAGAACACGAGGGCTTCTTAAAGAAAAACTAACAGGTCTGTGAGAGCCGGAATTCTTTCTTGTTGGTAGGTGATCAAATACTTATGTCATGCAATAAAATGCAAATTAATTACTTAAATATCATAAAACGTGATTTTCTGGATTTTAGATTCCGTCTCTCACAGTTGAAGTGTACCTATCATAAAAATGACAGACCTCTACATGCTTTGTAAGTTGGAAAACCTGCAAAATCAGCAGTGTATCAAATACTTGTTCTCCCCACTGTATAAACATGTTCATCATGGACAACATGCCACGTGTAGCTAAAGGTCTCAATGATAATGATTGGATATACAGTGCCTTGTGAAAGTATTCGGCCCCCTTGAACTTTGCGACTTTTTGCCACATTTCAGGCTTCAAACATAAAGAAATAAAACTGTATTTTTTTGTGAAGAATCAACAACAAGTGGGACACAATCATGAAGTGGAACGACATTTATTGGATATTTCAAACTTTTTTAACAAATCAAAAACTGAAAAATTGGGCGTGCAAAATTATTCAGCCCCTTTACTTTCAGTGCAGCAAACTCTCTCCAGAAGTTCAGTGAGGATCTCTGAATGATCCAATGTTGACCTAAATGACTAATGATGATAAATACATTCCACCTGTGTGTAATCAAGTCTCCGTATAAATGCACCTGCACTGTGATAGTCTCAGAGGTCCGTTAAAAGCGCAGAGAGCATCATGAAGAACAAGGAACACACCAGGCAGGTCCGAGATACTGCTGTGAAGAAGTTTAAAGTCGGATTTGGATACAAAAAGATTTCCCAAGCTTTAAACATCCCAAGGAGCACTGTGCAAGCGATAATATTGAAATGGAAGGAGTATCAGACCACTGCAAATCTACCAAGACCTGGCCGTCCCTCTAAACTTTCAGCTCATACAAGGAGAAGACTGATCAGAGATGCAGCCAAGAGGCCCATGATCACTCTGGATGAACTGCAGAGATCTACAGCTGAGGTGGGAGACTCTGTCCATAGGACAACAATCAGTCGTATATTGCACAAATCTGGCCTTTATGGAAGAGTGGCAAGAAGAAAGCCATTTCTAAAAGATATCCATAAAAAGTGTTGTTTAAAGTTTGCCACAAGCCACCTGGGAGACACACCAAACATGTGGAAGAAGGTGCTCTGGTCAGATGAAACCAAAATTGAACTTTTTTTTTTTTTTTTTTTAACGTTTGGCGTAAAAGCAACACAGCTCATCACCCTGAACACACCATCCCCACTGTCAAACATGGTGGTGGCAGCATCATGGTTTGGGCCTGCTTTTCTTCAGCAGGGACAGGGAAGATGGTTAAAATTGATGGGAACATGGATGGAGCCAAATACAGGACCATTCTGGAAGAAAACCTGATGGAGTCTGCAAAAGACCTGAGACTGGGACTGAGATTTGTCTTCCAACAAGACAATGATCCAAAACATAAAGCAAAATCTACAATGGAATGGTTCAAAAATAAACATATCCAGGTGTTAGAATGGCCAAGTCAAAGTCCAGACCTGAATCCAATCGAGAATCTGTGGAAAGAACTGAAAACTGCTGTTCACAAATGCTCTCCATCCAACCTCACTGAGCTCGAGCTGTTTTGCAAGAAGGAATGGGAAAAAATTTCAGTCTCTCGATGTGCAAAACTGATAGAGACATACCCCAAGCGACTTACAGCTGTAATCGCAGCTATAAAGTATTAACTTAAGGGGGCTGAATAATTTTGCACGCCCAATCTTTATGTTTGAAGCCTGAAATGTGGCAAAAGTTCGCAAAGTTCAAGGGGGCCGAATACTTTCGCAAGGCACTGTATAAACATGTTCATCATGGACAACATGCAACGTGTAGCTACAGGTCTCAATGATAATGATTGGATATATAAACATGTTCATCATGGACAACATGCCACGTGTAGCTACAGGTCTCAATGATAATGATTGGATATATAAACATGTTCATCATGGACAACATGCCACGTGTAGCTACAGGTCTCAATGATAATGTCCAGTGGTGATTTCAGCATGTCAACCTCGTTGGGGGAAACACCATGGTTTAAAAATGAATGCCAGCAAAGCCACAACACTATAACTGTAAAGAAAACGTTAAATATGAACTATGAACGGTGACAAACGTTGCCCACAAACTGTTAGGGTCGACACATGAATCTGTCACAGAGACTGGAGCGGATGGCCGACCAGCTTCCATAAGGTTTCTACTGAGTCCTTGAGGATTTGTGTAACCGGATAAGAACCGCATTCTCCTTCAATACAAATGAATGTCGATATGAAAAGAGAACAGAATGAATCCTCTTCACTGTGGGTTACGAAAAGAGAACAGAATGAATCATCTTTACTATGGGTTACGAAAAGAGAACAGGACGATACAATCACGAGGATTCACTTTTATAGACAGACAGACGCACTGAAAAAGCATTGGGAAAACAACACTCGCAATACGAGCTGGAATTACATGGGTCTATCAACGGAACTTTTTGACAAACAAAAATATTTTAATGGGAAGAGACGGTCACTGGCAAACATGGTTACGAGGAAGGGATACTATAATATAATAAGTTGTTGGGTCTCTCTCTCACCACCCTCATGGAGAAAATCACAAGAGATAATTATAACACACAAAGTAAAGAAAAACAATTAAATGCATCATTCTTACATTACCTAAAATTATTAATAAGCTACTAATGAGATAGACCTATATAAGCAATATAACAACACAGATGTAGAAACTATGGCAAAAAGCTCTGGCCACATTCAGCACAGCTGTAAGGTTTCTCTCCTGTATGAACTCTATTGTGCATTTTAAAGGTCTGGCGATCTTGCTTAAAGTCTCCCCACAGACAGAACACGGGTAAGGTTTCTCCCCATGTGTCTCCTTTGTGTGTCCACAGGTGTTGTTTCACGAGGTCTGCTCGTCTAAAACTATTCCCACACACAGGACAGCTGTACGATTTCTCTCCTGTGTGCACTGTCATTTTGTCTTTTTCAGATCAAATAACCGTTGCCGGTCTGTCCCACACACAGAGCAACTGTATCTCTGAGCTTTGAGATTCCCCTAGGTTTCTTTAGGTTCTCCTGATGTAGAGGTTCTCCCCTCCGAACTCTCGTCTGTGTGAATGAGACAACATAGGTTAGAAGGTTCAGTGCAGTGATGCGATTTCCTGTATTTTATACACATTTACACACAAAACTGTTTATTTAAAAAAATGTTACCTTTATTTTACTAGGCAAGTCAGTTAAGAACAAATTCTTATTTTCAATGACGGCCTAGGAACAGTGGGTTAACTGCCTGTTCAGGGGCAGAATGACAGATTTGTACCTTGTCAGCTCGGGGATTTGAACTTCAACCTTTTGCTTACTAGTCCAACGCTCTAACCACTAGGCTACCTCGATAATACCCTTTTAGTGTAAGTGCTGTTAGAATTTTGAAATTTCAGCCTGTTTTGGTGGGATGGAGTTTTGGCCTGTCTGGTGACATCACCAGGCGGTAAAGTAGTTAACAGACCAATAAGAAAGAGAGTTCCAAACCGCTCTGCCAATAACAGCTCATTTTCAGTTTTCCCCTCTTTACTCAGACAATTCCCAGACAGTCCTAGCAAAATTCTTGCTTGAGATGTTGCTTGTTTATCGTTGACCATTTTAATTGAAAACAATCACAGCAAGGTACTTCATTTTTACCCAGAAATGATTTCACATGGAGTAAAAAAAAATGGATGCATTGGATTTTTAAATAAAAGAGCGATGTTCATTCAAAGTCAATATTGTATTCATGTAATTCATGGCTGTTCTGCTTCCACTTACCGAGACGATGAAGATCCCAACCAACCTCTTCTCCATCTGAATTAATCAGACCACCAACTTCCTCATCTTCTCCCTCCCGCTCTCCTTCAATTGTAACAGGGTTTTGAAACTCAACAGGTGGTAAACCAGCATGAGTTTTCTGGTGTCTCTGAAGTTTTTGAGAACTAATGAAGCTCTGGCCGCATTTAGCGCAGCTGTAAGGTTTCTCTCCTGTATGATATCTGAGGTGGACTTTAAGGCCTGCTAATCTTACAAAACTCTTCTTGCAGACAGGGCAAGGGTGTCGTTTCTCTCCAGTGTGCACTGACTGGTGGTCTTCAAGATACCCCTTCTCACTGAAACACTTCCCACACACAGAACAGTAGTGGGGTTTCCCTGCGTGTTGCAGAGAGTGGTCCTTTAGCTGATCTGGACGGCTGAAACCTTTCCCACACACAGAACAGCAGTGGGGTTTCCCTGCGTGTTGCAGAGAGTGGTCCTTTAACTGATCTGGACGGCCGAAACCCTTCCCACACACAGAGCAGGAGTAAGGTTTCTCTTCTGCGTGTAACCACTGGTGCCTTTTCAAGGCTGAGGCGAAACCAAACCTCTTGTCACATTTGGAGCAGACGTAAGGTTTCTCTCCAGTGTGCACTTTCTGGTGGTCTTGAAGATGTCTTTTTACACGGAACTGCTTTCCACACACAGAGCAAGGGTATGGCTTTTCTCCTGTGTGTATTCTCATATGTATTAGCAGTGATGATAGCTTTTGGCAATCTCTTCCGCACACTGTACAGCAATGAGAGCTCTTTGCTGTGTGATTCTCCTGTTTTTTTTTAGGTTCTCCTGATGTAGAGTGACTCACTTCACTGTCAGTGCAGTGGTTATGTTTCTCTGCTGTGGGATAAGATGGGATGGATAAACTACGTGAAAATGTGGAATTGTCACCATAGTTTTTTTCCTTTGAATAACTGAAAGTAATATAAATAATTATTAATAAAACATTTTTGCAATTCAAGCCCTTACAGAATTATGTACCTTTAACTTACCAAAAGCAGGATCCTCGTCCTCCTCTTTCACTTTGATAACCAATGGTGGTGTAAAACCACACTCTTCTACAGCTACAGACACTTGACTCGCTCCTGTGTGTGTTCTCTGGTGTTTGGTAAGATTTGACGATGAAGAGAAACTCTCCCCGCACACGGTGCAACTGTACAGCTTCTCTCCTGTGTGCACCGTCTGGTGTTTTTTCAGGTTTCCTTTGTCACTGAATTGCTTCCCGCAGACAGAGCAGGAGTAAGGCTTTTCTCCTGTGTGAGTTCTCATATGTATTTGTAGTTTTGATAACTTGTGACAGTTTTTTCCACACACCGAACAGCAGTGAATCTTCTTAACTGTGTGATTCCCCTGGTGTTGTTCAGGTAGTCCTGATGTAGAGGGACTCCCTTCACTCTCAGAGCAGTGGTCAGGTCTCTCTTCTGCGGTAAAGACATAAATATGGATTAACTCAAATTAGTCAACACCCCGACTAAGTCAAAATGTTTGTTCCTGACTAAACAGAAAAGAAATATTGTAAAAGTATAGGGTCCATACTTTTCTCGAAAATGCTACATGTTAGCGTTTCCCATGAGATAACCTGGCACAGTTAGCCCTGAGCTAACCACCAGAAGGATATTTTAACCCTCCAAATCAAGGCTGTTCCACTTAAAATCAAATCAAATGTTACTGGTCGTGTACACACAGTATTCTGCCGTTGTTAAAGCAGGTGCAGTGAAATGCTTATGTTTCTAGCTCCAACAGTGCAGTGTTACCTAACAATATAAAACAATACATACAAATCCCACCAAAATGTACCAGAACAGTCCAGAATATATATATACAATGTATAGACAGTATATGAATAGGTTGTGTTAGCTGGTTGTGTTAGCATATGGATACATTTTCTCATGCAATCAGCTGGGCGTGTTAGCATAGGGCTACTTTTCTCATGGTTGAAGCTTAAGCAAGAGGTTGCAAGTATGGACCCATTAAATATCAAAGCTATAGTACAACACAAACACTTTTACTCACCAAAAGCAGGATCCTCCTCCTCCTCTTTCACTTTGACATCCAGTACAACAGACTCCTCTACCGCTGCAGACACCTGCTGCTGTGATCCCTGTCCAGGAGCTTGGCTCAGGCTAGCCACAGGTCCTTCTCCAGCATGGAGACAGCACTGATTTGCTGACGAGGATAATTCATTTCTGCAGAGAGAGCAGGGGTAAGGTTTCACCTCAGTGTGAAGTCGCTGGTGTCTTTTGTGGAGTGTTGAAGCTGAGAAACTCTTATCACACTGACAGCAGTGGTACGGGTGCTCTCCGGTGTGCTGTTGCATGTGAATCTTGAAAGTCCACGATTGGCTGAATTCCTTCCCACATTCTGAGCAGCTGTATTGTGCGACACTAGTGTGGGATTGTTTGTGTCTTGCTAGAGAGCTACGGTGATCAAAGGTATTTTTACAGGAGGTACAACGGTAAGGTTTCTCTCTATCAGCATTGACAGAAACAACCATTTCCTCCTCCTCTTCCTCTTTGACATTAATTGCCAGCACCTGTTCCTCGTCTTCGACCTTGATATTCATAGTTTGACTGCCCGATGATGACACCATATCTGGAATTCCCAGTGTACACTGATTGCTATGGTTACTGGCATGGCTGCATTGACGTTTGCGAAGACCTTCGGTCGAAGCGAAACCCCTCCCGCAATCAGAGCACTCGTAAGGTTTCTCTCCAGTGTGCACAGTCTGATGCTGCCTGAGCCTCGACGGTGACTCGTATCTCTTCCCACACTGTGAGCATTGGTAAGGTTTCGGTGTGGGTGCTCCTGTATGGCGTCGTACGTGTCTCGATAGAGTTCCCTTACAGCCAAAGCTCATCTCGCAGTAGGAGCACTGGTGAGGTCTCTCCCCGGTGTGCTTTCTCATGTGCATCTTCAGTTCATATGCAGAGAAACATTCCTTTCCACAATCGGAGCATGGGTGCCTCTTTGTCGCGTCTGGCTGCTTCCCTCCAGGGTGGGTCATCTGATGTCTTTCCAGGTGGGGCTTCAGTGTGAATCGCTTCCCGCACACAGAGCACTGGTAAGGCTTCTCTCCTGTATGTGTTCGGAAATGTCTCTTCAGTTTGGAGGGGTGAACAAAGTCTTTCCCACATATTGGACAGACGGAAGATTCCTTAGCAAGGTTTGTGTGTGTTCTCAGGTGTCTGTTGAAATTAGATGGGTGAGCGATCTCTATTCCACAATCTGGGCAGCTCCAAAACTTCTTAGCTCGATTCTCCTGGTGCTGTTCAGGTTCTGCTGGTGCCCCATCACTAGAGCTGGAGTTAGAACTCGCTCCTCGTTCGACTGGAAAATAAAAGGGGGGGGGGGGGTCATTCAACCTCAAAAAACACAAGAGGCTTTTAACACCCACGTTCTGAAATCGTTTCTATAGTTAGACAACATAAGCGTTCCAGAAACATTTGTGTTCGAATGATGTGATTTGATCTCTGAGGAATACAGCTAATTGATTGAATCCAAATTGGCCATTCTAATTTAAGAGATTCATATGATCTTCAGTAAATATAGTAATATATATTAAAGTACCAGACATCCAATTCAAGTGGTCAAAAGTCACCAGCAGACACCCAGACAACCAGTTCTTTGCCTTGCATATAATATAGTAATAAGTAATATATAATAATATAATATAGTAATAAGTAATATATAATAATATAATATAGTAATAAGTAATATATAATAATATAATATAGTAATATATAATAAGTACAGTGCCTTGCATTTAATACATATAATATATATATAATATAGTAATAAGTAATATATAATAAGTACAGTGCCTTGCATTTAATACATATAATATATATATAATATAGTAATAAGTAATATATAATAAGTACAGTGCCTTGCATATAATACATATAATATATATATAATATAGTAATAAGTAATATATAATAAGTACAGTGCCTCGCATATAATACATATAATATATATATAATATAATATAGTAATAAGTAGTATATAATATAGTAATAAGTAATATATAATATAGTAATAAGTAATATATAATAAGTACAGTGCCTCGCATATAATACATATAATATATATAGTAATAAGTATAATATAATATAGTAATAAGTAATATATAATAAGTACAGTGCCTCACATATAATACATATAATATATATATATAATATAATATAGTAATATATAATAAGTACAGTGCCTTGCATATAATATATATATATAATATAGTAATAAGTAATATATTATAAGTACAGTGCCTCGCATATAATACATATAATATATATATAATATAGTAATAAGTAATATATAATAAGTACAGTGCCTCGCCAAAGTATTCATCCCCCTTGGTGTTAACTATGTTGTTGCATTTTACAACCTGTAATTTAAATAGATTTTTTTGGGGGGGGGGGGGGTGTTTCATGTAATGGACATACACAAAATAGTCCAAATTGGTGAAGTGAAAAAAATGAAAAGTGGTGCGTGTATATGCATTCACCCCCTTTGCCATGAAGCCCCTAAATAATATCTGGTGCAACCAATTACCTTCAGAAGTCACATAATTATTTAAATCAAGTCCACCTGTGTGCAATCTAAGTGTCACATGATCTCAGTATATATACACACACCTGTTCTGAAAGGCCCCAGAATCTGCAACACCACCAAGCAAGGGGCACCACAAAGCAAGCGGCACCATGAAGACCGAGGAGCTCTCCAAACAGGTCAGGGACAAAGTTGTGGAGAAGTACAGATTAGGGTCGGGTTATAAAAACTTATCTGAAACTTTTAACATCCCACGGAGCACCATTAAATCCATTATTAAAACATGGAAAGAATGTGGCACCACAACAAACCCGCTAAGAGAGGACCGCCCACCAAAACTCACCGACCAGGCAAGGAGGGCATCAATCAGAGAGGCAACAAAGAGACCAAAGATAACCGTGAAGCAGCTGCAAAGCTCCACAGCGGAGATTAGAGTATCTGTCCATACGACCACTTTAAGCCGTACACTACACAGAGCTGGGCTTTTTATTTAACCAGGCAAGTCAGTTAAGAACAAATTCTTATTTTCAATGACGGCCTGGGAACAGTGGGTTAACTGCCTTGTTCAGGGGCAGAACGACAGAGTTGTACCTTGTCAGCTCGGGGATTTGAACTTGCAACCTTCCGGTTACTAGTCCAACGCTCTAACCACTAGGCTACCCTGCTGAACCCTTTACGGAATAGTGACAATAAAAAAATTGCTTAAAGAAAAAAATAAGCACGTTTGGTGTTTGCCAAAAGACATGTGGAAGACAGTGCTCTGGTCAGATGAGACAAAATTTAGCTTTTTGGCCATCAAGGAAAACGCTATCTGGCGAAAACCCAACACTTCTCATTACACCGAGAACACCATCCCAGCATGCTGTGGGGATGTTTTTCTAATCGACGGGGACTGGGAAACTGGTCAGAATGGAAGGAATGATGGATGGCGCCAAATACAGGGAAATTCTTGAGGGAAACCTGTTTCAGTCTTCCAGAGATTTGAGCCTGGAACAGAGGTTCACCTTCCAGCAGGACAATGACCCTAAGCATTCTGTTAAAGCAACACTCAAGTGGTTTAAGGGGAAACATGTATATGTCTTGTAAGGGCCGAGTCAAACCCCAAAACTCAATCCAATTGAGAAGCTGTGGTATGACTTAAAGACACCAGCGGAACCCATCCAACTTCAAGGAGCTGGAGCAGTTTTGCCTTGAAGATTGGGCAAAAATCCCAGTGGCTAAATGTGCCAAACTTATAGAGACATACCCCAAGAGACATGCAGCTGTAATTTCTGCAAAAGGTGTCTCGACAAAGTATTGACTTTGGGGGGTTGAATAGTAATGAACGCTCAAGTTCAGTTTTTTTTGTCTTATTGCTTGTTTGTTTCACAAATATAAAATATTTTCCATCTTCAAAGTTGTAGGCATGTTGTGTCAATCAAACGATACAACCCCCCCAAAAAATATCTATTTTAATTCCAGGTTGTAAAAGCAACAAAATAGTAAAAATACCAAGGGGGGGAACACTTTAACAAGTCACTGTATGTCTGACGAGAACTGCGGCTTGGAGTATTGCTTCTTTGTAATGCATTCCTTGTGAATCTGGTGATTTTATTTTATTCCCTGTTCAGACAAAATTCGCCATTGAAGATGCTTGCATTATTTGCCATTAATTATTGTGGAGGAACCAGATTTTGCCCACTAGAGTTTGGTTAAAGCATCAGGCTGCTAAGAGATGGACAAACAATTGCTTTCATGGGAGGACTGGCTTGACTTGTGAGGATGACCACACAATTTATTTTCATTATGATAAAAAGCTATTGGTTTTGTACACAAAGTTGTATGGAAAATGTTTTGATCCATGTAAAACACAGGAGACCAGTAAAATTGATAAAATTATGTGGCAGTAGCAGGAATAGTGGTATCTATCGGGAAAAACCTGGTACTTGCACACAAATTTATGGTAAATAATGCACGTTATTTAAATGTTTTTTTTTCTCTGTTCAGAGAAATTAGCCATCACCAGATTCACAGGGAATGCATAGTATGGAGAAGCAATACTCCAAGCCGCAGCTTCGTACTACTTGTCAAACATAGAGAATTGATACGATACACTGGTTGTTAGGGTGAGATTGGCATCATACACTACATGGCCAAAAGTATGTGGTCACTGCTCATCAAACATCTCATTCCATAATCATGGGCATTAATATGGCCTCATTTTGATATGGACTCACACCAAACTTTATAGTTGGAACTATGCATTCGGACAGGTAGCTTTCTTCTGGCCTTTGCCAAACCCAGATTAGTCCGTCGGACTGCCAGATGGTGAAGCATGATTTATCACTCCAGAAATCATGTTTCCACTGCACCAGATTCCAATGGCGGCGAGCTTTCCCCCCCTCCAGCCGAAGATTGGCATTGCGCATGGTGCAATACCAAACCTGTGTGGCTGCTCAGCCATGGAAACCCATTTCATGAAGCTCTCGGCGAAGAGTTCTTGTGCTGACGTTGCTTCCAGAGGCAGTTTGGAACTCGGTAGTGAGTGTTGTAACAGAGGGCAGTTTGGAACTCGGTAGTGAGTGTTGTAACAGAGGGCAGTTTGGAACTCGGTAGTGAGTGTTGTAACAGAGGGCAGTTTGGAACTCGGTAGTGAGTGTTGTAACAGAGGGCAGTTTGGAACTCGGTAGTGAGTGTTGCAACAGAGGGCAGTTTGGAACTCGGTAGTGAGTGTTGTAACAGAGGGCAGTTTGGAACTCGGTAGTGAGTGTTGTAACAGAGGGCAGTTTGGAACTCGGTAGTGAGTGTTGCAACAGAGGACAGTTTGGAACTCGGTAGTGAGTGTTGTAACAGAGGACAGTTTGGAACTCGGTAGTGAGTGTTGCAACAGAGGACAGTTTGGAACTCGGTAGTGAGTGTTGTAACAGAGGCAGTTTGGAACTCGGTAGTGAGTGTTGCAACAGAGGGCAGTTTGGAACTCGGGAGTGAGTGTTGCAACAGAGGACAGTTTGGAACTCGGTAGTGAGTGTTGCAACAGAGGGCAGTTTGGAACTCGGTAGTGAGTGTTGTAACGGAGGGCAGTTTGGAACTCGGTAGTGAGTGTTGTAACAGAGGGCAGTTTGGAACTCGGTAGTGAGTGTTGTAACAGAGGACAGTTTGGAACTCGGTAGTGAGTGTTGTAACAGAGGACAGTTTGGAACTCGGTAGTGAGTGTTGCAACAGAGGACAGTTTGGAACTCGGTAGTGAGTGTTGCAACAGAGGACAGTTTGGAACTCGGTAGTGAGTGTTGTAACAGAGGACAGTTTGGAACTCGGTAGTGAGTGTTGTAACAGAGGACAGTTTGGAACTCGGTAGTGAGTGTTGTAACAGAGGACAGTTTGGAACTCTGTAGTGAGTGTTGCAACAGAGGACAGTTTGGAACTCGGTAGTGAGTGTTGTAACAGAGGACAGTTTGGAACTCGGTAGTGAGTGTTGCAACAGAGGACAGTTTGGAACTCGGTAGTGAGTGTTGTAACAGAGGCAGTTTGGAACTCGGTAGTGAGTGTTGCAACAGAGGGCAGTTTGGAACTCGGGAGTGAGTGTTGCAACAGAGGACAGTTTGGAACTCGGTAGTGAGTGTTGCAACAGAGGGCAGTTTGGAACTCGGTAGTGAGTGTTGTAACGGAGGGCAGTTTGGAACTCGGTAGTGAGTGTTGTAACAGAGGGCAGTTTGGAACTCGGTAGTGAGTGTTGTAACAGAGGACAGTTTGGAACTCGGTAGTGAGTGTTGTAACAGAGGACAGTTTGGAACTCGGTAGTGAGTGTTGCAACAGAGGACAGTTTGGAACTCGGTAGTGAGTGTTGCAACAGAGGACAGTTTGGAACTCGGTAGTGAGTGTTGTAACAGAGGACAGTTTGGAACTCGGTAGTGAGTGTTGTAACAGAGGACAGTTTGGAACTCGGTAGTGAGTGTTGTAACAGAGGACAGTTTGGAACTCTGTAGTGAGTGTTGCAACAGAGGACAGTTTGGAACTCGGTAGTGAGTGTTGTAACAGAGGACAGTTTGGAACTCGGTAGTGAGTGTTGTAACAGAGGACAGTTTGGAACTCGGTAGTGAGTGTTGCAACAGAGGGCAGTTTGGAACTCGGTAGTGAGTGTTGTAACAGAGGGCAGTTTGGAACTCGGTAGTGAGTGATGCAACAGAGGACAGTTTGGAACTCGGTAGTGAGTGTTGCAACAGAGGACAGTTTGGAACTCGGTAGTGAGTGTTGTAACAGAGGACAGTTTGGAACTCGGTAGTGAGTGATGCAACAGAGGACAGTTTGGAACTCGGTAGTGAGTGTTGCAACAGAGGACAGTTTGGAACTCGGTAGTGAGTGTTGTAACAGAGGACAGTTTGGAACTCGGTAGTGAGTGTTGTTCCAAACTGCCCTCTGTTACTCGGTAGTGAGTGTTGCAACAGAGGACATATGATTTGTACACGCTACAGCACTCTGCGGTCCTGTTCTGTGAGCTTGTGTGGCCTGCCACCATGCGGCTGAGCCGTTGTTGCTCCTAGACGTCTCCACTTCACAATAACAGCACTTACAACCGACCGGGGCAGTTGAGCTCTTCGGTCCAATGATGATGCCACGTTGAAAGTCAGCGAGCTCTTCAGTAAGGCCATTCTACTACCACCAATGTTTGTTTATGGAGATTGCATGGCTGTGTGATTGACTTTAATTTAATGTTTTCAATTTAATTTGACGTTTTACGTATTTTTTTTACCCCTTTTTCGTGATATCTAATTGGTTGTTCCATTCTTGTCCCATCGCTGCAACTCTCGTACGGACTCAGAGAGGCAAAGTTCGAGAGCTTTTGGCCACGTAGTGTATCTTACTCAATGGAAGGACTAAGTTAGATCCAGATCAGATGTGGGTATTTATTGACTATTATGTCAATCCTATAAATCAAAAGGGCCCATTTGGATTCAATCATTTAGCTTAATTTCTCAGAGATCAAATGTAATTTCAACAAAATAATAATGTTGCAGGAAAGCTAATCTTATCTGTTACTAACTACAGACGCAATTTTATAAGAATCATTGTGATGGTGGTTGTCATGGCTACCTGAAATGACATGGAATGATTCAAGGGGTAAACAAAGACTATTTTATAGCTATTATCGGTCACTGTCCTGTGTTTTTATTCCATTAACAATTACCCTTTTATTAAATTAAACAGATAGTGTGACCATCTGTAGATGAACTATCTGTTGATAAGCAACTGCTTGCCAATGTTACGTTAGGGCTATGTTTAGAATAAGGGTAAGGTTAGGGCTATGTTTAGAATAAGGGTAAGGTTATGTTATGTTTAGAATAAGGGTAAGGTTATGTTATGTTTAGAATAAGGGTAAGGTTATGTTATGTTTAGAATAAGGGTAAGGTTAGGGCTATGTTTAGAAAAAGGGTAAGGTAAGGTCCCCCTCCCCCCCCTCTCTGCAGATGACTTCGTCAACCATTTTGAAAAGAAGGTCGACGACATCCGATCCTCGTTTGCTAAGTCAAACGACACCGCTGGTTCTGCTCACACTGCCCTACCCTGTGCTCTGACCTCTTTCTCCCCTCTCTCTCCAGATGAAATCTCGCTTCTTGTGACGGCCGGCCGCCCAACAACCTGCCCGCTTGACCCTATCCCCTCCTCTCTTCTCCAGACCATTTCCGGGGACCTTCTCCCTTACCTCACCTCGCTCATCAACTCATCCCTGACCGCTGGCTACGTCCCTTCCGTCTTCAAGAGAGCGAGAGTTGCACCCCTTCTGAAAAAACCTACACTCGATCCCTCCGATGTCAACAACTACAGACCAGTATCCCTTCTTTCTTTTCTCTCCAAAACTCTTGAACGTGCCGTCCTTGGCCAGCTCTCCCGCTATCTCTCTCAGAATGACCTTCTTGATCCAAATCAGTCAGGTTACAAGACTAGTCATTCAACTGAGACTGCTCTTCTCTGCATCACGGAGGCGCTCCGCACTGCTAAAGCTAACTCTCTCTCCTCTGCTCTCATCCTTCTAGACCTATCGGCTGCCTTCGATACTGTGAACCATCAGATCCTCCTCTCCACCCTCTCCGAGTTGGGCATCTCCGGCGCGGCCCACGCTTGGATTGCGTCCTACCTGACAGGTCGCTCCTACCAGGTGGCGTGGCGAGAATCTGTCTCCTCGCCACGCGCTCTCACCACTGGTGTCCCCCAGGGCTCTGTTCTAGGCCCTCTCCTATTCTCGCTATACACCAAGTCACTTGGCTCTGTCATAACCTCACATGGTCTCTCCTATCATTGCTATGCAGACGACACACAATTAATCTTCTCCTTTCCCCCTTCTGATGACCAGGTGGCGAATCGCATCTCTGCATGTCTGGCAGACATATCAGTGTGGATGACGGATCACCACCTCAAGCTGAACCTCGGCAAGACGGAGCTGCTCTTCCTCCCGGGGAAGGACTGCCCGTTCCATGATCTCGCCATCACGGTTGACAACTCCATTGTGTCCTCCTCCCAGAGCGCTAAGAACCTTGGCGTGATCCTGGACAACACCCTGTCGTTCTCAACCAACATCATGGCGGTGGCCCGTTCCTGTAGGTTCATGCTCTACAACATCCGCAGAGTACGACCCTGCCTCACACAGGAAGCGGCGCAGGTCCTAATCCAGGCACTTGTCATCTCCCGTCTGGATTACTGCAACTCGCTGTTGGCTGGGCTCCCTGCCTGTGCCATTAAACCCCTACAACTCATCCAGAACGCCGCAGCCCGTCTGGTGTTCAACCTTCCCAAGTTCTCTCACGTCACCCCGCTCCTCCGCTCTCTCCACTGGCTTCCAGTTGAAGCTCGCATCCGCTACAAGACCATGGTGCTTGCCTACGGAGCTGTGAGGGGAACGGCACCGCAGTACCTCCAGGCTCTGATCAGGCCCTACACCCAAGCAAGGGCACTGCGTTCATCCACCTCTGGCCTGCTCGCCTCCCTACCATTGAGGAAGTACAGTTCCCGCTCAGCCCAGTCAAAACTGTTCGCTGCTCTGGCCCCCAATGGTGGAACAAACTCCCTCACGACGCCAGGACAGCGGAGTCAATCACCACCTTCCGGAGACACCTGAAACCCCACCTCTTCAAGGAATACCTAGGATAGGATAAGTAATCCTTCTCACCACCCCCCCCCTTAATGATTTAGATGCACTATTGTAAAGTGGCTGTTCCACTGGATGTCAGAAGGTGAATTCACCAATTTGTAAGTCGCTCTGGATAAGAGCGTCTGCTAAATGACTTAAATGTAAAATGCAAATGTTAGGGCCAGGGTTAAGGTTAGGGCTATGTTTAGAATAAGGGTAAGGTTAGGGCTAGTAGATAGCTAGTTGACATGCTACTGATGTCTGTAGAGAATCTACAGGTGGATTATCCAAATAAAGTGTTACCAATTAAACTGCGCTATATATATATATATATATATATATATATATACATACATACAGTGCCTTGCGAAAGTATTCGGCCCCCTTGAACTTTGTAACCTTTTGCCACATTTCAGGCTTCAAACATAAAGATATAAAACTGAATCAACAAGTGGGACACAATCATGAAGTGGAATGACATTTATTGGATATTTCAAACTTTTTTAACAACTTAAAAACTGAAAAATTGGGCGTGCAAAATGATTCAGCCCCCTCAAGTTAATACTTTGTAGCGCCACCTTTTGCTGCGATTACAGCTGTAAGTCGCTTGGGGTATGTCTCTATCAGTTTTGCACATCGAGAGACTGACATTTTTTCCCATTCCTCCTTGCAAAACAGCTCAAGCTCAGTGAGGTTGGATGGAGAGCATTTGTGAACAGCAGTTTTCAGTTCTTTCCACAGATTCTCGGTTGGATTCAGGTCTGGACTTTGACTTGGCCATTCTAACACCTGGATGTTTATTTTTGAACCATTCCATTGTAGATTTTGCTTTTATGTTTTGGATCTTTGTCTTGTTGGAAGACAAATCTCCGTCCCAGGTCTTTTGCAGACTCCATGTTTTCTTCCAGAATGGTCCTGTATTTGGCTCCATCCATCTTCCCATCAATTTCAACCATCTTCCCTGTCCCTGCTGAAGAAAAGCAGGCCCAAACCATGATGCTGCCACCACCATGTTTGACAGTGGTTATGGTGTGTTCAGGGTGATGAGCTGTGTTGCTTTTACGCCAAACATAACGTTTTGCATTGTTGCCAAAAAGTTCAATTTTGGTTTCATCTGACCAGAGCACCTTCTTCCACATGTTTGGTGTGTCTCCCAGGTGGCTTGTGGCAAACTTTAAACAACACTTTATGGATATCTTTAAGAAATGGCTTTCTTCTTGCCACTTCCATAAAGGCCAGATTTGTGCAATATACGACTGATTGTTGTCCTATGGACAGAGTCTCCCACCTTAGCTGTAGATCTCTGCAGTTCATCCAGAGTGATCATGGGCCTCTTGGCTGCATCTCTGATAGTCTTCTCCTTGTATGAGCTGAAAGTTTAGAGGGACGGCCAGGTCTTGCTAGATTTGCAGTGGTCTGATATTCCTTCCATTTCAATATTATTGCTTGCACAGTGCTCCTTGGGATGTTTAAAGCTTGGGAAATCTTTTTGTATCCAAATCCGGCTTTAAACTTCATCACAACAGTATCTCGGACCTGCCTGGTGTGTTCCTTGTTCTTCATGATGCTCTCTGCGCTTTTAACGGACCTCTGAGGCTATCACAGTGCAGGTGCATTTATATGGAGACTTGATTACACACAGGTGGATTGTATTTATCATCATTAGTCATTTAGGTTAACATTGGATCATTCAGAGATCCTCACTGAACTTCTGGAGAGAGTTTGCTGCACTGAAAGTAAAGGGGCTGAATAATTTTGCACGCCCAATTTTTCAGTTTTTGATTTGTTAAAAAAGTTTGAAATATCCAATAAATGTCGTTCCACTTCATGATTGTGTCCCACTTGTTGTTGATTCTTCACAAAAAAATACAGTTTTATATCTTTATGTTTGAAGCCTGAAATGTGGCAAAAGGTCGCAAAGTTCAAGGGGGCCGAATACTTTCGCAAGGCACTGTATAATGGCACTGTGTAATCTATGAGATGTAATTAATGAAGCATGATTATTTACCAGTATCATCCACGTCCCAGTCTTCCTCCTCCTTGACTACAATGTTAAATCTGGGTATTTCACTGCAGGTGTCGATGTCTCTATGGTTAGAGTCAGGAACCAGTGACTCTGGAGGGTTGGGTTCAGTGGAGCAGGAGAGAGGGGGGATGGATAGGTCGGCAGAATCCTAAAATAAAGAATTAGATGTTAAAGGGGCAATCTGTAGTTGCTACATTCATTTCATGACATATGAATTACTTCTATGTACCCATTGACCCATTCTGTGGTTCCCCATCATAACCCAAAATATAAACGTGTTTTTCTCCGATGTTTGTAAACAAAGTAAATGTAAACAAACACTATTTAACCTCACAACATGGTTAAAACGATCATTTTCATATCATGGATGGTCAGTCCTTGCATCAATAGCTCTGTTTATGAATTTGAGAGTGGTTACATTTCTTCAGGCCACCTCTCAGCTTTTTTTATTAGCTTTTAAGAGGGGAGGCAAGACCCTTTGTGATCGTTTCAACTACTAATTGAAGCTTTAATACTTAGCTAAATGAATGATCTACCTAGCTAATTCTTTAGGCATCGCCATCCCGACTGGTTTAGCATTAGTTACAGTCATTCTCACCTCATTCATCGTGAATTCTTCAGAAATAGTTTAGCTTGCGGATTACTTTCCATACAACTCAGATAGCTAACTTGCTAGGCCAACATAAGCATCTTCTTTCTTCCAGGCCAGCTTCCGGGTTAGATTCTTCTGTCAATCCGCATTACCGCAAAACAGCAGAAGGCTCTACGGGACACTAGCTTGTTACTAATGTTACAGTTTGAAAATATTGAAATGTTTTACCGGTACAATTAATAATATATGCATGGTTAGCTACCAGCTAGCCACATTAGTGTCTTCCTGCTTCCGGTCTAACTTCCGGTCCTTCCTCGACTCTGCTGCCGACCCATTCTACATTACCGCCACCACCAGTTCAACGTCTTCTGTGTGTCATGGCAGTCCGCAAACAAACGTTTAAGTGCACACCGCCATCTACTGTGCTGGAATGTACGATCAATCATGATCTTCCAAATTCTGTGCTACCATGAAAATAACATAACAACCAAATACCAACTTCTACCACCCAGTGGCGGTTCTAGACCATTTCAACTGGGGGGGCCAGGCTGGGGCTAGTTGTACTGTTAGAGGGGCCAGTTACATTAGACTTTATTGTTGTCATATCGTTTTCGTCACTTTATTGCAGGCATTAGCAGACAAAATACCATGTTCGGCATTGCCACAGTCTAATAACGGTTCTAAAA
Organism: Oncorhynchus masou masou; assembly: GCF_036934945.1. Classification (NCBI taxonomy): domain Eukaryota; kingdom Metazoa; phylum Chordata; class Actinopteri; order Salmoniformes; family Salmonidae; genus Oncorhynchus; species Oncorhynchus masou. The sequence goes on along the minus strand of NW_027009384.1, from coordinate 1,887 downwards.
CAAAAAAACGATAGCAACAATTTACCCCCCCCCAAAAAAACCACTCCCCAACCTTCCTACCCTATTAAACTGCATCTACAGTGCACTGGGAAAGTATTCAAACCCCTTGACTTTTTCACATTTTGTTACGTTACAGCCAAATTCTAAAATGTATTCAATCATTTTTTTCACTCATCAATCTACACACACAATACCCCATAATGTCGAAGCATAAACAGATTTTTAGAACAGTTTGGGAAAATGTATATAAAAAAAACTTAAATATTAAATTTACATAAGTATTCAGACTCTTTACTCAGTACTTTGTTGAAGCACCTTTGGCAGCGATTACAGCCTCAAGTCTTCTTGTGTATGACGCAACAAGTTTGGCACACCTGTATTTATGGAGTTTCTCCCATTCCTCTCTGGAAATCCTCTCAAGTTCTGTCAGGTTGGATGGGGAGCGTCGCTGCACTGCTATTTTCAGGTCTCTCCAGAGATGTTTGATCGGGTTCAAGTCCTATCTCTGGCTGAGCCACCCAAGGTCATTGACTTGTCCCGAAGCCATTCCTATGTTGTCTTGGCTGTGTGCTTCAGGTCATTGTCCTGTCGGAAGGTGAACCTTCACCCGAGCCTGAGGTCCTGAGCGTTCTGGAGCAGGTTTTCATCAAGGATCTCTCTGTATTATGCTCCGTTCATCTTTGCCTCGATCCTGACTAGTCTCCCAGTCCCTGCCGCTGAAAAACATCCCCACAGCATGATGCTGCCACCACCATGCTTCACTGTAGGGATGGTGCCAGGTTTCCTCCAGACGTGACTCATGACATTCAGGCCAAAGAGTTCAATCTTGGTTTCATCAGACCAGAGAATCTTTCTTTTTAGTTTTTAGGAGCCTTATGGAAAACTCCAAGCAGGCTGTCATGTGTATTTTACTGAGGAGTGGCTTCCGTCTGGCCACTCTACCATAAAGGCCTGTTAGGTTCTCCCAGCTCCACAGAGGAACTCTAGTACTCCATCAGAGTGACCACCGGGTTCTTGGTCAACTCCCTGACTGCTCAGTTTTGCCAGGCAACCAGCACTAGAAGGAGTCTTGGTGGTTCCAAACTTCTATTTAAGAATGATGGAAGCAACTGGTCTTGGGGACCTTGAATGCTGTAGAATGTTTTTGGTTCCCTTCCCCAGATCTGTGCCTTGACACAATCCTGTCTCTGAGCTCTTGGCTTGGTTTTTGCTCCGACATGCCCTGTCAACTGTGGGACCTTATATAGCCATGTGTGTGCCTTTCCAAACCATGTCCAATCAACTGACTTTACAACAGGTGGACTCCTATCAAGTTGTATAACCATCTCACGGATGAGCAATGGAAACAGGATGCATCTGAGCTCAATTGCGAGTCTCTTAGCAAAGAGTCTGAATACTTATGTAAATAAGATATTTCTGTTTTATTTTTATTTGCTAAAAGATAGATTGATGAGGAAAACATTTTATTTAATCAATTTTAGATAAGACTGTAACTTAACAAAATGTCGGAAAAAGTCAAGACATTAGGTCTACTCGTGGAAACCATGCCAGGACGAGCAGAAACACCCCGACATTAGGTCTACTCGTGGAAACCATGCCAGGACGAGCAGAAACACCCGACATTAGGTCTACTCGTGGAAACCATGCCAGGACGAGCAGAAACACCCGACATTAGGTCTACTCATGGAAACCATGCCAGGACGGGCAGACACACCCCGACATTAGGTCTACTCATGGAAACCATGCCAGGACGAGCAGAAACACCCAGACATTAGGTCTACTCATGGAAACCATGCCAGGACGAGCAGAAACACCCGACATTAGGTCTACTCATGGAAACCATGCCAGGACGAGCAGAAACACCCCGACATTAGGTCTACTCATGGA
>NW_027009383.1:0-46675 GCF_036934945.1 Oncorhynchus masou masou | reverse complement strand
CCACTGACACAATGTGTTGCTGACAAGCTGCTGGTCAGAGATAGATTGATGTGCATGTTGGGATTAAGGTTGTTGGGATTAAGGTTGTGGTCATGTTGTGTTCATTGTATGAATAACTGGCACCCAGTGAGGCAGCAACAGTGATTTGAGCTTTTCAGTTTCCAGACTTTTACTTTTCCAATGTGAGTTCACTTTGCCAACAACTCCCCTGGGAACTCGAACCGCTGTCCCCCACGCTCCCCTGGGAAACTTGAACCACGCCGTCCCCCACGCTCCCCTGGGGAACCTCGAACCGCGCCCTGTCCTCCCACGCCTCCCCTGGGGAACCCAGACCACCCTGTCCCCCTACGCCCCTGGGGAACTTGAACCGCGCCGTCCCCCTACGTTCCCCTGGGGAACTTGAACCGCGCTGTCCCCCCACGCCCTGGGGGAACTTGAACCACGCCGTCCCCACGTTCCCCTGGGGAATCCCCGGAACCGCTGTCCTCCTACGCTCCCCTGGGGAACCAGACCACCCTGTCCCCCCACGCCCCCTGGGGAACTCTGAACCGCGCTGGTCCCCACGCCCCCTGGGAATCGAACCGCGCTTGTCCCCACGTTCCTGGGGAACTCGAACCGCGCATCGTCCCCCTACGTCCCTGGGGAACCGAACCGCTTGTCCCCCTACGCCCCCTGGGGAACCTCGAACCGCTGTCCTCCCACGTCCCCTGGGGAACTCAGACCACCCTGTCCCCCACGTTCCCCCTGGGGGAACTTGAACCACGCCGTCCCCTACGCTCCCCCTGGGGAACTTGAACCGGCGCCGTCCCCCCACGTTCCCCTGGGGAACCCGAACCGCGCGGGTCCCCCCTACGCCCCCTGGGGAATCCGAACCGCGCCGCCCCCCTACGTTCCCCTGGGGAACTCGGGAACCGCCGTCCCCCCACGTTCCCCCCTGGGGAACCCGAACCGCGCCGTCCCCCCCACGTTCCCCTGGGGAACTCGAACCGCGCGTCCCCCACGTTCCCCGGGGAACTCTCGAACCGCGTCGTCCCTACGTTCCCCTGGGGAATCCGGGACCCCGCGCCGTCCCCCTACGTCCCCTGGGGGAACCGCGTCCGTCCCCCTACTTCTCGCCCCCTGGGGAACCCGAACCGCGCCGTCCCCCTACGTCCCTGGGGAACTCAGACCACGCTGTCCCCCTACGCCCCCCTGGGGAACTCGAACCGCCGTCCCCCTACGCCCTGGGGAACCCGGGAACCGCGCCGTCCCCCTACGTTCCCCTGGGGAATCCCGGGAACCGCGCTGTCCCCCTACGTTCCCCTGGGGAACTCGGGAACCGCGTCGTCCCCTACGCTCCCCTAGGAACCCGAACCGTCCCCCTACGCTCCCCCTGGGGGAACTCGAACCGCGCTGTCCCCCTACGTTCCCCTGGGGAACTCGAACCGCGCCGTCCCCCCTACGTTCCCCTGGGGAACTAACCGCGCCGTCCCCTATGCTCCCCTGGGGAATCCCGAACCGCGTCGTCCCCTACGTTCCCCTGGGGAACTCGAACCGCGTCGTCCCCTACGTTCCCCTGGGGAACTCGAACCGCGCCGTCCCCTACGTTCCCCTGGGGAACTTCGAACCGCGCCGTCCCCCCACGTTCCCTGGGGGAACCGAACCGCCCCCCCCTACGCTCCCTGGGGAACCGAACCGCGGCCGTCCCCCTACGTTCCCCTGGGGAACCTGAACCGCGCTGTCCTCCTACGCCCCTGGGGAACTCAGACCACCCTGTCCCCCTACGTCCCCTGGGAACTTGAACCACGCCGTCCCCTACGTTCCCCTGGGGAACTTGAACCGCGCTGTCCCCCTACGTTCCCCCTGGGGAACTTGAACCACGCGTCCCCCACGTTCCCCTGGGGAACTCGAACCACGTCCCCCGTTCCCCCTGGGGAACTCGAACCACGCCGTCCCCCCACGTTCCCCTGGGGAACTCGAACCGCGCCGCTGTCCCCACGTTCCCCTGGGGAACTCGAACCGCCTGTCCCCTACGTTCCCCTGGGGAACTCGAACCCGCTGTCCCCCTACGTTCCCCTGGGGAACTCGAACCACGCTGTCCCCCTACGTTCCCCTGGGGAACTCGACCGCGCTGTCCCCACGTTCCCCTGGGGAACTCGGACCGCGCTGTCCCACTACGTTCCCCTGGGGAACTCGGGAACGCGCCGTTCCCCTGGGGAACTCGAACCGCTGTCCCCCTACGTCCCCCTAGGAACTCGAACCGCGCCGTCCCCCTACGCTCCCCTGGGGAACTCGAACCGCGCCGTCCCCCTACGTTCCCCTGGGGAACCCGAACCGCGCTGTCCCCCTACGTTCCCCTGGGGAACTCCGAACCGCGCTGTCCTCTACGTTCCCCTGGGGAACTCGAAGCGCACGTCCCCCTACGTTCCCCTGGGGAATCCCGAACCGCGCGCTGTCTCCCCTACGCTCCCCTGGGGAACTTGAACCGCGCTGTCCCCCTACGCTCCCTGGGGAACTTGAACCGCGCTGTCCCCCTACGTTCCCCTGGGAACCTCGAACCACGCCGTCCCCCTACGCTCCCTGGGGAACTCAGACCGCGCCGTCCCCCTATCCCCTGGGGAACTCCGAACCGCTGTCCCCCTATCCCCTGGGGAACATTCGAACCACGCCGTCCAGCCCCTATCCCCTGGGGAACATTCCGAACCACGCACGTCCCCACGACATGTTTAAATCCCTTGGGGAACCCGAACCGGGATCGTCCCCCTACGTGTCCCTGGGGAAGAATCCGCTGGGGTCCCCCTACGTGTCCCCTGGGGAACCGAACCGCGCCGCTCCCCCTGGGGAACCCGAACCGTTGGGGTCCCCACGCCCCCTGGGGAACTTGAACCGCGCTGTCCCCCTACGTAGATGTGTTGGGGAACGTGAACCACGCCGTCCCCCTACGTTGGGGTCGGGAAGTGAACCGCGCTGTCCTCCTACGCTTCCCTGGGGAACTCGAACCGCGCCGTCCCCCTACGCTCGAACCCGCCGTCCCCTACGTTCCCCTGGGGAACTCAAACCGCTGTCCCCCTACGTGTTTCCCCTGGGAACCATATCACCAGGTAACATTCTGAGTATGTTGTCTAGCAGCACCATATCACCAGGTAACATTCTGAGTATGTTGTCTATCACTAGCAGCACCATATCACCAGGTAGCATTCTGAGTATGTTGTCTATCATAGCAGCACCATATCACCAGGTAACATTCTGAGTATGTTGTCTAGCAGCACCACATCACCAGGTATGTTTAAATGTACTTGGTCAAAAAGGGTGATTCAGTTGTTGGGATGTGGTTGTGTAGACGTGTTGGGGTCGTGAATGTGTAGACGTGTTGTGGTTGTGTAGAAGTGCTGGGGTCGTGGATGTGTAGATGTGTTGGGGTCGTGAATGTGTAGACGTGTTGGGGTTGTGTAGACGTGTTGGGGTCGTGAAAGTGTAGACGTGTTGTGGTTGTGAATGTGTAGACGTGTTGTGGTTGTGAATGTGTAGACGTGTTGGGGTCGTGAATGTGTAGATGTGTTGGGGTCGTGGATGTGTAGATGTGTTGTGGTTGTGAATGTGTAGACGTGTTGTGGTCGTGAATGTGTAGACGTGTTGGGGTCGTGGTTGTGTAGACGTGTTGGGGTCGTGAATGTGTCGACTGTGCTGTGGTTGTGTAGACGTGTTGGGGTAGTGAATGTGTAGACGTGTTGTGGTTGTTTAGAAGTGGTGGGGTCGTGAATGTGTAGACGTGCTGTGGTCGTGTAGACGTGTTGGGGTCGTGAATGTGTAGACGTGTTGTGGTTGTGTAGAAGTGGTGGGGTCGTGAATGTGTCGACGTGTTGTGGTCGTGTAGACGTGTTGGGGTTGTGAATGTGTAGACGTGTTGTGGTCGTGTAGACGTGTTGGGGTCGTGAATGTGTAGACGTGTTGTGGTTGTGTAGAAGTGGTGGGGTCGTGAATGTGTAGACGTGCTGTGGTCGTGTAGAAGTGTTGGGGTCGTGAATGTGTAGACGTGTTGGGGTTGTGAATGTGTAGACGTGTTGGGGTCATGTAGAAGTGTTGGGGTCGTGAATGTGTAGACGTGTTGGGGTTGTGAATGTGTAGACGTGTTGGGGTCATGTAGAAGTGTTGGGGTCGTGAATGTGTAGACGTGTTGGGGTTGTGAATGTGTAGACGTGTTGGGGTCGTGAATGTGTAGACGTGTTGGGGTCGTGAATGTGTAGACGTGTTGGGGTCGTGAATGTGTAGAAGTGTTGGGGTGGTGGTTGTGTAGAGGTGTTGGGGTCATGTAGACGTGTTGGGGTCGTGGTTGTGTAGATGTGTTGTGGTCGTGAATGTGTAGACGTGTTGTGGTCGTGAATGTGTAGATGTGTTGGGGTTGTGAATGTGTAGACGTGTTGGAGTCGTGAATGTGTAGACGCGTTGGGGTCGTGAATGTGTAGACGTGTTGGGGTCGTGAATGTGTAGACGTGTTGGAGTCGTGAATGTGTAGACGTGTTGGGGTCGTGGTTGTGTAGACGTGTTGTGGTCGTGAATGTGTAGACGTGTTGGGGTCGTGAATGTGTAGACGTCTTGTGGTTGTGTAGACGTGTTGGGGTCGTTAATGTGTAGACGTGTTGTGGTTGTGAATGTGTAGACGTGTTGGGGTCGTGTAGACGTGTTGGGGTCGTGGATGTGTAGATGTGTTGGGGTCGTGAATGTGTAGACGTGTTGGGGTCGTGAATGTGTAGACGTGTTGGGGTCGTGAATGTGTAGACGTGTTGGGGTCGTGAATGTGTAGACGTGTTGGGGTCGTGAATGTGTAGACGTGTTGGGGTCTTGAATGTGTAGACGTGTTGGGGTCGTGAATGTGTAGACGTGTTGGGGTCGTGAATGTGTAGACGTGTTGGGGTCGTGTAGACGTGTTGGGGTCGTGAATGTGTAGACGTGGTTGTGGTTGTGTAGACGTGTTGGGGTCGTGAATGTGTAGACGTGTTGGGGTCGTGAATGTGTAGACGTATTGGGGTCGTGAATGTGTAGACGTATTGGGGTCGTGGATGTGTAGATGTGTTGGGGTCGTGAATGTGTAGACGTGTTGGGGTCGTGAATGTGTAGACGTGTTGGGGTCGTGAATGTGTAGACGCGTTGTGGTTGTGAATGTGTAGACGTGGTTGTGTAGGCGTGTTGTGAATGTGTAGACGTGGTTGTGGTTGTGTAGACGTGTTGTGGTTGTGTAGACGTGGTTGTGGTTGTGTAGACGTGTTGTGGTTGTGTAGACGTGGTTGTGGTTGTGTAGACGTGTTGTGGTTGTGTAGACGTTTTGTGGTTGTGTAGACGTGGTTGTGGTTGTGTAGACGTGTTGTGGTTGTGTAGACGTGTTGTGGTTGTGTAGACGTGATGTGGTTGTTTAGACGTGGTTGTGGTTGTGTAGACGTGGTTGTGGTTGTGTAGACATGGTGTGGTTGTGTAGACGTGGTTGTGATTGTGTAGACGTGTTGTGGTTGTGTAGACGTGGTTGTGGTTGTGTAGACGTGTTGTGGTTGTGTAGACGTGTTGTGGTTGTGTAGACGTGTTGTGGTTGTGTAGACGTGGTTGTGTATGTGTAGACGTGTTGTGGTTGTGTAGACGTGGTTGTGGTTGTGTAGACGTGTTGGGGTTGTGGTTGTGTAGACGTGTTGGGGTTGTGGTTGTGTAGATGTGTTGGGGTCGTGAATGTGTAGACGTGTTGGGGTCGTGAATGTGTAGACGTGTTGTGGTTGTGTAGACGTGTTGGGGTCGTGGATGTGTAGACGTGTTGGGGTTGTGTAGACGTGTTGGGGTCGTGGATGTGTAGACGTGTTGGGGTTGTGAATGTGTAGATGTGTTGGGGTGTGAATGTGTAGATGTGTTGGGGTCGTGAATGTGTAGACGTGTTGGGGTCGGAATGTGTAGACGTGTTGGGGTCGTGGATGTGTAGATGTGTTGTGGTTGTGAATGTGTAGATGTGTTGTGGTCGTGAATGTAGACGTGTTGGGGGTCGTGGTTGTGTAGACGTGTTGGGGTGTGATGTGTAGACGTGTTGGGGTCGTGGTTGTGTAGACGTGTTGGGGTCGTGAATGTGTAGACGTGTTGGGGTCGTGAATGTGTAGACGTGTTGGGGTCGTGAATGTGTCGACGTGTGTGAATGTGTAGACGTGTTGGGGTCGTGAATGTGTAGACGTGTTGTGGTTGTTTAGGGTTGGTAGGGGTTGTGAATGTGTAGACGTGTTTGGTGTGGTTGTGTAGACGTGTTGGGGTCGTGAATGTGTAGACGTGTTGTGGTTGTGTAGAAGTGGTGGGGTCGGAATGTGTCGACGTGTTGTGGTCGTGAATGTGTAGACGTGTTGTGGTTGTGTAGACGTGTTGGGGTCGTGAATGTGTAGACGTGTTGTGGTTGTGTAGAAGTGGTGGGGTCGTGAATGTGTAGACGTGTTGTGGTTGTGTAGAAGTGTTGGGGTCGTGAATGTGTAGACGTGTTGTGGTTGTGAATGTGTAGACGTGTTGGGGTCATGTAGAAGTGTTGGGGTCGTGAATGTGTAGACGTGTTGGGGTTGTGAATGTGTAGACGTGTTGGGGTCGTGAATGTGTAGACGTGCTGTGGTCGTGTAGAAGTGTTGGGGTCGTGAATGTGTAGACGTGTTGGGGTTGTGAATGTGTAGACGTGTTGGGGTCATGTAGAAGTGTTGGGGTCGTGAATGTGTAGACGTGTTGGGGTTGTGAATGTGTAGACGTGTTGGGGTCGTGAATGTGTAGACGTGTTGGGGTCGTGAATGTGTAGACGTGTTGGGGTCGTGAATGTGTAGACCTGTTGGGGTCGTGAATGTGTAGACGTGTTGGGGTTGTGGTTGTGTAGACGTGTTGGGGTCATGTAGACGTGTTGGGGTCGTGGTTGTGTAGATGTGTTGTGGTCGTGAATGTGTAGACGTGTTGTGGTCGTGAATGTGTAGATGTGTTGGGGTTGTGAATGTGTAGACGTGTTGGAGTCGTGAATGTGTAGACGTGTTGGGGTCGTGAATGTGTAGACGTGTTGGGGTCGTGAATGTGTAGACGTGTTGGAGTCGTGAATGTGTAGACGTGTTGGGGTGGTGGTTGTGTAGACGTGTTGTGGTCGTGAATGTGTAGACGTGTTGGGGTCGTGAATGTGTAGACGTGTTGGGGTCGTGGAATGTGTAGACGTCTTGTGGTTGTGTAGACGTGTTGGGGTCGTTAATGTGTAGACGTGTTGTGGTTATGAATGTGTAGACGTGTTGGGGTCGTGTAGACGTGTTGGGGTCGTGAATGTGTAGACGTGTTGGGGTCGTGAATGTGTAGACGTGTTGGGGTCGTGTGAATGTGTAGACGTGTTGGGGTCGTGAATGTCTAGGACGTGTTGGGGTCGTGAATGTGTAAACGTGTTGGGGTCGTGTAGACGTGTTGGGGTCGTGAATGTGTAGACGTGTTGGGGTCGTGTAGACGTGTTGGGGTCGTGAATGTGTAGACGTGGTTGTGGTTGTGTAGACGTGTTGGGGTCGTGAATGTGTAGACGTGTTGGGGTCGTGGAATGTGTAGACGTATTGGGGTCGTAGGATGTGTAGATGTGTTGGTGGTTGTGGAATGTGTAGACGTGTTGGGGTTGTGAATGTGTAGACGCGTTGTGGTTGTGAATGTGTCGACGTGGTTGTGTAGACGTGTTGTGAATGTGTAGACGTGGTTGTGGTTGTGTAGACGTGTTGTGGTTGTGTAGACGTGGTTGTGGTTGTGTAGACGTGTTGTGGTTGTGTAGACGTGGTTGTGTAGACGTGTTGTGGTTGTGTAGACGTTTTGTGGTTGTGTAGACGTGGTTGTGGTTGTGTAGACGTGTTGTGGTTGTGTAGACGTGTTGTGGTTGTGTAGACGTGATGTGGTTGTTTAGACGTGGTTGTGGTTGTGTAGACGTGGTTGTGGTTGTGTAGACATGGTGTGGTTGTGTAGACGTGGTTGTGAATGTGTAGACGTGGTTGTGGTTTTGTAGACGTGTTGTGGTTGTGTAGACGTGGTTGTGGTTGTGTAGACATGGTGTGGTTGTGTAGACGTGGTTGTGGTTGTGTAGACGTGTTGTGGTTGTGTAGACGTGGTTGTGGTTGTGTAGACGTGTTGTGGTTGTGTAGACGTGTTGTGGTTGTGTAGACGTGGTTGTGTATGTGTAGACGTGTTGTGGTTGTGTAGACGTGGTTGTGGTTGTGTAGACGTGTTGGGTTGTTGTGGTTGTGTAGACGTGTTGGGGTTGTGGTTGTGTAGACGTGTTGGGGTCGTGAATGTGTAGACGTGTGGTTGTGGTCGTGTAGCGTGTTGGGGTCGTGTAGACGTGTTGGGGGTTGTGTAGACGTGGTTGTGGTTGTGTAGACGTGGTGTGGTCGTGTAGACGTGTTGGGGTCGTGTAGACGTGTTGGGGTCGTGTAGACGTGTTGGGGTCATGTAGACGTGTTGGGGTCATGTAGACGTGTTGGGGTCGTGTGGTTGTGTAGACGTGTTGGGGTCGTGAATGTGTAGACGTGGTTGTGGTTGTGTAGACGTGTTGTGGTTGTGTAGACGTGTTGGGGTCGTGTAGACGTGTTGGGGTCGTGTAGACGTGTTGGGGTCGTGTAGACGTGGTTGTGGTTGTGTAGACGTGGTGTGGTTGTGTAGACGTGGTTGTGAATGTGTAGACGTGGTTGTGGTTGTGGTTGTGTAGACGTGTTGGGGTCGTGGATGTGTAGATGTGTTGGGGTCGTGAATGTGTAGACGTGTTGGGGTCGTGAATGTGTAGACGTGTTGGGGTTAATCGTGAATGTGTAGACGCGTTGTGGTTGTGAATGTGTAGACGTTGTTGTGTAGACGTGTTGTGAATGTGTAGACGTGGTTGTGGTTGTGTAGACGTGTTGTGGTTGTGTAGACGTGGTTGTGTAGACGTGTTGTGGTTGTGTAGACGTGTTGTGGTTGTGTAGACGTTTTGTGGTTGTGTAGACGTGGTTGTGGTTGTGTAGACGTGTTGGGGTTGTGGTTGTGTAGACGTGTTGGGGTTGTGGTTGTGTAGACGTGTTGGGGTTGTGTAGACGTGTTGTGGTTGTGTAGGACGTGTTGGGGTCGTGTAGACGTGTTGGGGTAATGTAGACGTGGTTGTGGTTGTGTAGACGATGGTGTGTGGTTGTGTAGCACGATGGTTGTGAATGTGTAGACGTGGTTGTGGTTGTGTAGACGTGGTTGTGGTTGTGTAGACGTGTTGGGGTCGTGTAGACGTGGTTGTGGTTGTGTAGCACGTGGTTGTGGTTGTGTAGACGTGTTGGGGTTGTGGTTGTACTACAGACGTGTTGGGGTTGTGTAGACGTGTTGGGGTCGTGAATGTGTAGACGTGGTTGTGGTTGTGTAGACGTGTTGGGGTTGTGTAGACGTGTTGGGGTCGTGTAGACGTGTTGGGGTCGTGTAGACGTGTTGCCCTGGGTCGTTGTAACAGACGCATGTTGGGGTCGTGTAGACGTGTTGTGGTTGTGTAGACGTGTTGGGGTTGTGTAGACGTGGTTGTGGTTGTGTAGACGTGGTGTGGTTGTGTAGACGTGGTTGTGTAGACGTGTTGGGGTCGTTAATGTAGATGTGGTTGTGGTTGTGTAGACGATGGTTGTGGTTGTGTAGACGTGGTTGTGTAGACGTGTTGGGGTCGTGTAGACGTGGTTGTGGTTGTGTAGACGTGTTGGGGGTTGTGGTTGTGTAGCATGTGTGCCCTGGGGTTGTGGTTGTGTAGACGTGTTGGGGTAACATGTGCATGACGTGTTGAGGGGGTAACGTGAATGTGTAGACGTGGTTGTGGTTGTGTAGACGTGTTGGGGTCGTGCAGACGTGTTGTGGTTGTAGACGTGTTGGGGTCGTGTAGACGTGTTGGGGTCGTGTAGACGTGTTGGGGTCGTGTAGACGTGTTGTGGTTGTGTAGACGTGTTGGGGTCGTGTAGACGTGTTGGGGTCATGTGGTTGTGTAGACGTGTTGGGGTTAATCGTGAATGTGTGGAGACGTGGTTGTGTAGACGTGTTGGGGTTGTGTAGACGTGTTGGGGTCGTGGTTCTTACCAGGCTCTGTTCGCTGAGCAGACAGAAGAGCAGTGCATTGCCCACCTGCCCTGAGATTCTGGAACTGCAGACGGTCTTCAACTCGGCGTACTCCACTATGTCCTTCAGCTGGTGGTGGAAAAACTCCAGGATACCTTGCAGGGGGAGAGAGACTGGATGACGGCTGGAGCGTCAGTTAAACAAATCAAGGCATCGATTAAGGACACTCTTAATGGCTAGCTACTGTAGTCCACTTTGCCTTGCTAAAACCTTTAATTATATAAATATCTAACAGATATTGAAGGCTCCTTGTCTCTCCGGACTCACCCGGCGAGCCGTACTGCGTGGTGCCCTGGGGAGTTAATAACATACGGCAGATCTTAGGCATCACCTCCATCAGGGTCTTAACATACTGCATGATGGTGCCCTGGAGCTGAGGGGGGGGGTTAATAACATACTGCATGATGGTGCCCTGGAGCTGGGGGAGGTTAATAACATACAGCATGATGGTGCCCTGGAGCTGAGGGGGGAGGTTAATAACATACTGCATGATGGTGCCCTGGAGCTGACATACTGCATGATGGTGCCCTGGGGGGGGAGGTTAATAACATACTGCATGATGGTGCCCTGGAGCTGAGGGGGGGGTTAATAACATACAGCATGATGGTGCCCTGGAGCTGAGGGGGGGGAGGTTAATAACATACTGCATGATGGTGCCCTGGAGCTGAGGGGGGTTAATAACATACAGCATGATGGTGCCCTGGAGCTGAGGGGGGGGTTAATAACATACTGCATGATGGTGCCCTGGAGCTGAGGGGGGGGGGTTAATAACATACTGCATGATGGTGCCCTGGAGCTGAGGGGGGGGTTAATAACATACAGCATGATGGTGCCCTGGAGCTGAGGGGGGAGGTTAATAACATACTGCATGATGGTGCCCTGGAGCTGAGGGGGGTTAATAACATACAGCATGATGGTGCCCTGGAGCTGAGGGGGGGGTAACATACTGCATAACATACAGCATGATGGTGCCCTGGAGCTGAGGGGGGGGTTAATAACATACTGCATGATGGTGCCCCTGGAGCTGAGGGGGGGGGTTAATAACATACAGCATGATGGTGCCCTGGAGCTGGGGGGGTTAATAACATACTGCATGATGGTGCCCTGGAGCTGAGGGGGGGGGGTTAATAACATACTGCATGATGGTGCCCTGGAGCTGAGGGGGGTTAATAACATACTGCATGATGGTGCCCTGGAGCTGAGGGGGGGGTAATAACATACTGCATGATGGTGCCCTGGAGCTGAGGGGGGGTTAATAACATACAGCATGATGGTGCCCTGGAGCTGAGGGGGGGTAATAACATACAGCATGATGGTGCCCTGGAGCTGGGGGGGTTAATAACATACTGCATGATGGTGTCCTGGAGCTGAGGGGGGGTTAATAACATACTGCATGATGGTGCCCTGGAGCTGAGGGGGGGGTTAATAACATACTGCATGATGGTGCCCTGGAGCTGAGGGGGGGTTAATAACATACTGCATGATGGTGCCCTGGAGCTGAGGGGGGTTAATAACATACTGCATGATGGTGCCCTGGAGCTGAGGGGGGGGGTTAATAACATACTGCATGATGGTGCCCTGGAGCTGAGGGGGGGTTAATAACATACTGCATGATGGTGCCCTGGAGCTGAGGGGGGTTAATAACATACTGCATGATGGTGCCCTGGAGCTGAGGGGGGAGGTTAATAACATACTGCATGATGGTGCCCTGGAGCTGAGGGGGGGGTTAATAACATACAGCATGATGGTGCCCTGGAGCTGAGGGGGGGGTAATAACATACAGCATGATGGTGCCCTGGAGCTGGGGGGGAGGTTAATAACATACTGCATGATGGTGCCCTGGAGCTAAGGGGGGGGGTTAATAACATACAGCATGATGGTGCCCTGGAGCTGAGGGGGGTTAATAACATACAGCATGATGGTGCCCTGGAGCTGAGGGGGGGGGGGTTAATAACATACTGCATGATGGTGCCCTGGAGCTGATGGGGGGGTTAATAACATACAGCATGATGGTGCCCTGGAGCTGGGGGGGGTTAATAACATACTGCATGATGGTGCCCTGGAGCTGATGGGGGGGGGGGGTTAATAACATACTGCATGATGGTGCCCTGGAGCTGAGGGGGGGGTTAATAACATACTGCATGATGGTGTCCTGGAGCTGAGGGGGGTAATAACATACTGCATGATGGTGCCCTGGAGCTGAGGGGGGGGGTTAATAACATACTGCATGATGGTGCCCTGGAGCTGAGGGGGGTTAATAACATACTGCATGATGGTGCCCTGGAGCTGAGGGGGGTTAATAACATACTGCATGATGGTGCCCTGGAGCATGGGGGGGGTTAATAACATACTGCATGATGGTGCCCTGGAGCTGAGGGGGGGGTTAATAACATACTGCATGATGGTGCCCTGGAGCTGAGGGGGGTTAATAACATACTGCATGATGGTGCCCTGGAGCTGAGGGGGGAGGTTAATAACATACTGCATGATGGTGCCCTGGAGCTGAGGGGGGTTAATAACATACAGCATGATGGTGCCCTGGAGCTGGGGGGGGGTTAATAACATACTGCATGATGGTGCCCTGGAGCTGAGGGGGGGGTTAATAATATACAGCATGATGGTGCCCTGGAGCTGAGGGGGGTAATAACATACAGCATGATGGTGCCCTGGAGCTGAGGGGGGTTAATAACATACTGCATGATGGTGCCCTGGAGCTGAGGGGGTAATAACATACAGCATGATGGTGCCCTGGAGCTGGGGGGGGGTTAATAACATACTGCATGATGGTGCCCTGGAGCTGAGGGGGGTTAATAACATACTGCATGATGGTGCCCTGGAGCTGAGGGGGGGTTAATAACATACAGCATGATGGTGCCCTGGAGCTGAGGGGGGGGTAATAACATGCTGCATGATGGTGCCCTGGAGCTGGATTCCTCCTCCCTCCCTCTCCACTCTCCATTCCTCTTGCCCCCCTCTCTCCACTCTCCATTCCTCTTCCTCCCTCTCTCCATCCCTCCTCCCTCCATTCCTCCTCCCCCCCTCTCTCCATTCCTCCTCCCTTCCTCTCTCCACTCTCCATTCCTCCCTCCCTATCTCCATTCCTCCCCCCTCTCTCCATCCCTCCTCCCTCCTCCCCCTCTCCATTCCTCCTCCCTCCCTCTCTCCACTCTCCATTCCTCCTCCCTCCCTCTCTCCACTTTCCATTCCTCATCCCTCCCTCTCTCCACTCTCCATTCCTCCCCTCCCTCCCTCTCTCCATTCCTCCTCCCCCACTCTCCCCACTCTCCATTCCTCCTCCCTCCCTCTCTCCATTCCCCCCTCCCTCCATTCCTCCTCCCCCTCTCTCTCCATTCCTCCTCCCTCTCTCTCTCCACTCTCCATTCCTCCTCCCTCCCTCTCTCCACTCTCCATTCCTCCTCCCTCCCTCTCTCCATTCCTCCCCTCCCTCTCTCCACTCTCCATTCCTCCTCCCTCCCTCTCTCCACTCTCCATTCCTCCTCCCTCCCTCTCTCCATTCCCCCCTCCCTCCATTCCTCCTCCTCCCTCTCCATTCCTCCTCCCTCCCTCTCTCCACTCTCCATTCCTCCTCCCTCCCTCTCTCCACTCTCCATTCCTCCTCCCTCCCTCTCTCCATTCCTCCTCCCTCCCTCTCTCCACTCTCCATTCCTCCTCCCTCCATTCACCCTCCCTCCATTCCTCCTCCCCCTCCCATTCCTCCTCCCTCCTCTCCACTCTCCATTCCTCCTCCCTCCCTCTCTCCACTCTCCATTCCTCCTCCCTCCCTCTCTCCATTCCCTCCCTCTCTCCATTCCTCCACCCTCCATTCCTCCTCCCCCTCTCTCCATTCCTCCTCCCTCCCTCTCTCCACTCTCCATTCCTCCTCCCTCCCTCTCTCCATTCCTCCTCCCCCCTCTCTCCATTCCTCCTCCCTCCCTCTCTCCACTCTCCATTCCTCCTCCCTCCCTCCATTCCTCCTCCCTCTCCATTCCTCCTCCCTCTCCCCACACCCACTGCCAATTCCTCCTCCCTCCATCCCACCCTCCCTCTACTCACCCGCCCGCCCTCCCTCCCACCCCCACTCTCCATCCCCCTCTCGCCCACTTACCCTCCACCCCTCACTCATCCCACCCCTCCCCCATCCCTTCTCCTTTCTCACCAGGCTCTTGACCACTTTGAGCAGTTCCTCCATGACCACAGCGATGCCCTGGTACCCCAGCAGACGACACATGGCCTTGATGTGAGGAGGACCAACAAAGTGTCTGTAGAAACCAAAGATACTGCTGTACGCCAGGTTCAGAGCCTGTAGAGAGGGGAGAGGTAGAGAGAGACAGGAAGTTAAGGGCCTGTAGAGAGGGGAGAGGTAGAGGGAGACAGGAAGTTAAGGGCCTTTAGAGAGGGGGAGTTAGAGGGAGACAGCAATTTAAGGGCCTGTAGAGAGGGGAGAGGTAGAGGGAGACAGGACGCCTCTAACCCTATTACAGGGGCTGAGTCACTGGCTTACTGGGGCTCTCTCATGCCGTCCCTGGAGGGGGTGCGTCACCTGAGTGGGTTGATTCACTGATGTGGTCATCCTGTCTGGTTTGGCACACCCTCTTGGGTTGTGCCATGGCGGAGATCTTTGCGGGCTATACTCAGCTTTGTCTCAGGATGGTAAGTTGGTGGTTGAAGATATCCCTCTAGTGGTGTGGGGGCTGTGCTTTGGCAAAGTGGGTGGGGTTATATCCTTCCTGTTTGGCCGTGTCCGGCGGTGTCCTCGGATGGGGCCACAGTGTCTCCTGACCCCTCCTGTCTCAGCCTCCAGTATTTATGCTGCAGTAGTTTATGTGTCGGGGCTGGGGTTAGTTTGTTATATCTGGAGTACTTCTCCTGTCCAATTCGGTGTCCTGTGTGAATCTAAGTGTGCGTTCTCTAATTCTCTCCTTCTCTCTCTCGGAGGACCTGAGCCCTAGGACCATGCCCCAGGACTACCTGACATGATGACTCCTTGCTGTCTCCAGTCCACCTGGCCATGCTGCTGCTCCAGTTTCAACTGTTCTGCCTTATTATTATTCGACCATGCTGGTCATTTATGAACATTTGAACATCTTGGCCATGTTCTGTTATAATCTCTACCCGGCACAGCCAGAAGAGGACTGGCCACCCCACATAGCCTGGTTCCTCTCTAGGTTTCTTCCTAGGTTTTGGCCTTTCTAGGGAGTTTTTCCTAACCACCGTGCTTCTACACCTGCATTGCTTGCTGTTTGGGGTTTTAGGCTGGGTTTCTGTACAGCACTTTGAGATATCAGCTGATGTACGAAGGGCTATATAAATAAATTTGATTTGATTTGACGTTAAGGGCCTGTAGAGAGGGGAGAGGTAGAGGGAGACAGGAAGTTAAGGGCCTGTAGAAACTAAAGATACTGCTGTACCCCAGATTCAGAGCCTGAAGAAGGTGGAGAGAGGGAGACAGAGGGATAGAAAAGAGAGCGAGAGAGAGGGAAACAGGGAGAAAGTTATGCCAGAATTTTCCCCTACAATATTCGCTTTCTCACTCCCTCCCTGTCTGTCAGCTCTGAGTTGCTGTTGCTGTAATCGCTCAGTGGTGGAGGAGAAGTGTTCCACTCCACTGTAGGGGACTGGAGGAGAAGTGTTCCACTCCACTGTAGGGGACTGGAGGAGAAGTGTTCCACTACACTGTAGGGGACTGGAGGAGAAGTGTTCCACTACACTGTAGGGGACTGGAGGAGAAGTGTTCCACAACATCCGCTGAGTACGACCCTGCCTCACACAGGAAGCGGCGCAGGTCCTAATCCAGGCACTTGTCATCTCCCCGTCTGGATTACTGCAACTCGCTGTTGGCTGGGCTCCCTGCCTGTGCCATTAAACCCCTACAACTCATCCAGAACGCCGCAGCCACGTCTGGTGTTCAACCTTCCCAAGTTCTCTCACGTCACCCCGCTCCTCCGCTCTCTCCACTGGCTTCCAGTTGAAGTTCGCATCCGCTACAAGACCATGGTGCTTGCCTACGGAGCTGTGAGGGGAACGGCACCGCAGTACCTCCAGGCTCTGATCAGGCCCTACACCCAAACAAGGGCACTGCGTTCATCCACCTCTGGCCTGCTCGCCTCCCTACCACTGAGGAAGTACAGTTCCCGCTCAGCCCAGTCAAAACTGTTCGCTGCTCTGGCCCCCCAATGGTGGAACAAACTCCCTCACGACGCCAGGACAGCGGAGTCAATCACCACCTTCTGGAGACACCTGAAACCCCACCTCTTTAAGGAATACCTAGGATAGGATAAAGTAATCCTTCTCACCCCCCCTTAAAAGATTTAGATGCACTATTGTAAAGTGGCTGTTCCACTGGATGTCATAAGGTGAATTCACCAATTTGTAAGTCGCTCTGGATAAGAGCGTTCTGCTAAATGACTTAAATGTAATGTAAATGTAGGGGGCTGGAGGAGAAGTGTTCCACTACACTGTAGGGGACTGGAGGAGAAGTGTTCCACTACACTGTAGGGGGCTGGAGGAGAAGTGTTCCACTACACTGTAGGGGACTGGAGGAGAAGTGTTCCACTACACTGTAGGGGACTGGAGGAGAAGTGTTCCACTACACTGTAGGGGACTGGAGGAGAAGTGTTCCACTACACCGTAGGGGACTGGAGGAGAAGTGTTCCACTACACCGTAGGGGGCTTGACTCTGACTCTGTTTTACAAATCATTCATTGAGAGTATTTTAACTTTTTGTATTGTTTGTTAGTTTGGTAATGCATATGTCAGCCAGAGAAATATGCTGAGAAGGATTATCACCACAGCAACCAAGGTACTTGGAGTCAAACAGACAGGCCTGGATGAGATATTTAAGGTCAGGGCCCTCCCCAAGGTACTTGGAGTCAAACAGACAGGCCTGGATGAGATATTTAAGGTCAGGGCCCTCCCCAAGGTACTTGGAGTCAAACAGACAGGCCTAGATGAGATATTTAAGGTCAGGGCCCTCCCCAAGGTACTTGGAGTCAAACAGACAGGCCTGGATGAGATATTTAAGGTCAGGGCCCTCCCCAAGGTACTTGGAGTCAAACAGACAGGCCTGGATGAGATATTTAAGGTCAGGGCCCTCCCCAAGGTACTTGGAGTCAAACAGACAGGCCTGGATGAGATATTTAAGGTCAGGGCCCTCCCCAAGGTACTTGGAGTCAAACAGACAGGCCTGGATGAGATATTTAAGGTCAGGGCCCTCCCCAAGGTACTTGGAGTCAAACAGACAGGCCTGGATGAGATATTTAAGGTCAGGGCCCTCCCCAAGGTACTTGGAGTCAAACAGACAGGCCTAGATGAGATATTTAAGGTCAGGGCCCTCCCCAAGGTACTTGGAGTCAAACAGACAGGCCTGGATGAGATATTTAAGGTCAGGGCCCTCCCCAAGGTACTTGGAGTCAAACAGACAGGCCTGGATGAGATATTTAAGGTCAGGGCCCTCCCCAAGGTACTTGGAGTCAAACAGACAGGCCTGGATGAGATATTTAAGGTCAGGGCCCTCCCCAAGGTACTTGGAGTCAAACAGACAGGCCTGGATGAGATATTTAAGGTCAGGGCCCTCCCCAAGGTACTTGGAGTCAAACAGACAGGCCTGGATGAGATATTTAAGGTCAGGGCCCTCCCCAAGGTACTTGGAGTCAAACAGACAGTTGTCCGTACAGGTACTGGGGCTGGGTAGGGTTATACTGACCTTTGACCCCACTGGGGCTGGGTAGGGTTGTACTGACCTTTGACCCGGACTGGGGCTATTTAGGGTTATACTGACCTTTGACCCGTACAGGTACTGGGGCTGGGCGTTGGGCAGGCTTGTCCCTCTGGAACTCCTGAGAGAAGGGCAAGACCGTGCGGACGAACCTAGAGAGGAAAGAGAAGAGAGAGATTGGGTGTTCCAATGAATAATTAATATTTTCCCATTAACCACAGAGAGCCCTCACAACGACAGGAGACAGGAATATACATTTAATGATGGTAATTAAGAACTTAAAACAAGTCCACCTGGTTTCTACCCCTCTCTCTCTCCCCATCAAACACTCTCCCCAGGGATCCACCTGGTTTCTACCCCCCCCTCTCTCCCATCAGGGATCCACCTGGTTTCTCTCTCTCCCCATCAGGGATCCACCTGGTTTCTACCCCCCTCTCTCTCCCCCATCAGGGATCCACCTGGTTTCTACCCCCCTCTCTCTCCCCCATCAGGGATCCACCTGGTTTCTACCCCCCTCTCTCTCCCCCATCAGGGATCCACCTGGTTTCTACTGACCTCTCTCCCCCATCAGGGATCCACCTGGTTTCTACTGACCTCTCTCCCCCATCAGGGATCCAGCTGGTTTCTACCCCTCTCTCTCTCCCCCATCAGGGATCCAGCTGGTTTCTACCCCCTCCTCCTCTCCCCCATCAGGGATCCACCTGGTTTCTACCCCCCTCTCTCTCTCCCCATCAGGGATCCAGCTATTTTCTACCCAGAGAGCCCTCTCTCCCATCAGGGATCCACCTGGTTTCTACATTTCATCTCTCTCCCCCATCAGGGATCCAGCTGGTTTCTACCCCCTCTCTCTCTCTCCCCATCAGGGATCCACCTGGTTTCTACCCCCACCTCCCCCTCTCTCCCCCATCAGGGATCAACTTGGTTTCTACCCCTCTCTCTCCCCCATCAGGGATCCACCTGGTTTCTACCCCCCCTCTCTCTCCCCATCAGGGATCCACCTGGTTTCTACCCTCCTCCCCCTCTCTCTCTCTCTCCCATCAGGGATCCACCTGGTTTCTACCCCCCCTCTCTCTCTCCCATCAGGGATCAACTTGGTTTCTACCCCCTCCCTATCCCCCATCAGGGATCCACCTGGTTTCTACCCCCCCTCTCTCTCCCCATCAGGGATCCACCTGGTTTCTACCCCCCTCTCTCTCCCCCATCAGGGATCCACCTGGTTTCTACCCCCCCCCCTCTCTCCCCCATCAGGGATCCACCTGGTTTCTCCCCCTCTCTCTCCCCCATCAGGGATAAACTTGGTTTCTACCCCCCTCTCTCTCCCCCATCAGGGATCCACCTGGTTTCTACCCCCCTCTCTCTCCCCCATCAGGGATCAACTTGGTTTCTACCCCCCTCTCTCCCCCATCAGGGATCCACCTGGTTTCTACCCCCTCTCTCTCCCCATCAGGGATCAACTTGGTTTCTACCCCTCTCTCCCCCATCAGGGATCCACCTGGTTTCTACCCCCCCTCTCTCTCCCCCATCAGGGATCCACCTGGTTTCTACCCCCTCCTCTCTCTCCCCCATCAGGGATCCACCTGGTTTCTACCCCTCCTCTCTCCCCCATCAGGGATCCACCTGGTTTCTACCCCCTCTCTCTCCCCCATCAGGGATCCACCTGGTTTCTACCCCCTCCTCTCTCTCCCCCATCAGGGATCCACCTGGTTTCTACCCCCTCTCTCTCTCCCCATCAGGGATCCACCTGGTTTCTACCCCCTCCTCCCCCTCTCTCTCTCTCTCCCATCAGGGATCCACCTGGTTTCTACCCCATCAGGGATCAACTTGGTTTCTACCCTCTCTATCCCCCATCAGGGATCCACCTGGTTTCTACCCCCCTCTCTCCCCCATCAGGGATCCACCTGGTTTCTACCCCCCCTCTCTCCCCCATCAGGGATCCACCTGGTTTCTACCCCTCTCTCTCCCCCATCAGGGATCCACCTGGTTTCTCCCCCCCTCTCTCTCCCCCATCAGGGATAAACTTGGTTTCCCCCCCCTCTCTCTCCCCCATCAGGGATCCACCTGGTTTCTACCCCTCTCTCTCCCCCATCAGGGATCAACTTGGTTTCTACCCCCCTTTCTCTCCCCATCAGGGATCCACCTGGTTTCTATCCCCCTCTCTCTCCCCCATCAGGGATCAACTTGGTTTCTACCCCCTCCTCCCCCCTCTCTCTCCCCCATCAGGGATCCACCTGGTTTCTACCCTCCTCTCTCTCCCCATCAGGGATCCACCTGGTTTCTACCCCCTCCTCTCTCTCCCCATCAGGGATCCACCTGGTTTCTACCCTCCTCTCTCCCCCATCAGGGATCCACCTGGTTTCTACCCCCCTCTCCCTCTCCCCCATCAGGGATCCACCTGGTTTCTACCCCCTCTCTCTCCCCAATCAGGGATCCACCTGGTTTCTACCCCCTCTCTCTCCCACCCCATCAGGGATCCAGCTGGTTTCTACCCCCTCCTGTCTCTCTCCCCCATCAGGGATCCACCTGGTTTCTACCCCCCCTCTCTCTCCCCCATCAGGGATCCAGCTGGTTTCTACCCCCTCCCTCCCCCATCAGCGATCCACCTGGTTTCTACGCCCCTCTCTCTCTCCCCCATCAGGGATCCACTTGGTTTTCTACCCCCTCTCTCTCTCCCCCATCAGGGATCCAGCTGGTTTCTACCCCCCTTTCTCTCTCCCATCAGGGATCCACCTGGTTTCTATCCCCCTCTCTCTCCCCCATCAGGGATCCAGCTGGTTTCTACCCCCTCCTCCCCTCTCCCCCATCAGGGATCCACCTGGTTTCTACCCTCCCCTCTCTCCCCCATCAGGATCCACCTGGTTTCTACCCATCCCCTACCCCCTCTCTCTCTCCCCATCAGGGATCCACCTGGTTTCTACCCCCCCCTCTCTCCCCCATCAGGGATCCACCTGGTTCTCCCCCTCAGGGATCCAACCCTACCCCCTCTCTCTCTCCCCCATCAGGGATCCACCTGGTTTCTACCCCCTCCCCTCTCTCTCACCCATCAGGGATCCAGCTGGTTTCTATCCCCTCCCTCTCTCTCTCCCCCATCAGGGATCCAGCTGGTTTCTACCCCCTCCCTCTCTCTCCCCCATCAGGGATCCAGCTGGTTTCTATCCCCTCCCTCTCTCTCCCCCATCAGGGATCCACCTGGTTTCTACCCTCTCCCCCCCTCCCCCTCTCTCCCCATCAGGGATCCAGCTGGTTTCTATCCCCTCCTCTCTCTCCCCCATCAGGGATCCAGCTGGTTTCTACCCCCTCCCTCTCCCCCATCAGGGATCCAGCTGGTTTCTATCCCTCCCTCTCTCTCTCCCCCATCAGGGATCCAGCTGGTTTCTACCCCCTCCTCTCTCTCCCCCATCAGGGATCCAGCTGGTTTCTATCCCTCCCCTCTCTCTCTCCCCCATCAGGGATCCAGCTGGTTTCTACCCCTCCCTCTCTCTCCCCCATCAGGGATCCAGCTGGTTTCTATCCCCTCCCTCTCTCTCTCCCCCATCAGGGAGCCAGCTGGTTTCTACCCCCTCCCCCCTGCTCTCTCCCCATCAGGGATCCAGCTGGTTTCTATCCCCTCCCTCTCTCTCCCCCATCAGGGATCCACCTGGTTTCTACCCCCTCCTCTCTCTCCCCCATCAGGGATCCAGCTGGTTTCTATCCCCTCCCTCTCTCTCTCCCCCATCAGGGATCCAGCTGGTTTCTACCCCCTCCCTCTCTCTCCCCATCAGGGATCCAGCTGGTTTCTATCCCCTCCCTCTCTCTCTCTCCCCATCAGGGATCCAGCTGAAATTTCTACCCCCTCTCTCTCCCCCATCAGGGATCCAGCTGGTTTCTATCCCCTCCTCTCTCTCCCCCATCAGGGAGCCAGCTGGTTTCTATCCCCTCCCTCTCTCTCCCCCATCAGGTAGAAATCTATCATAACCCCTCTGCTGTTACCAAGAACAGGTAGAAATCCTTCATAACCCCTCTGCTGTTACCAAGAACAGGTAGAAATCCTTCATAACCCCTCTGCTGTTACCAAGAACAGGTAGAAATCCGTCATAACCCCCTCTGCTGTTACCAAGAACAGGTAGAAATCCTTCATAACCCCCTCTGCTGTTACCAAGAACAGGTAGAAATCCTTCATAACCCCCTCTGCTGTTACCAAGAACAGGTAGAAATCCTTCATAACCCCTCTGCTGTTACCAAGAACAGGTAGAAATCCTTCATAACCCCTCTGCTGTTACCAAGAACAGGTAGAAATCCTTCATAACCCCCTCTGCTGTTACCAAGAACAGGTAGAAATCCTTCATAACCCCCTCTGCTGTTACCAAGAACAGGTAGAAATCCTTCATAACCCCTCTGCTGTTACCAAGAACAGGTAGAAATCCTTCATAACCCCTCTGCTGTTACCAAGAACAGGTAGAAATCCTTCATAACCCCTCTGCTGTTATCAAGAACAGGTAGAAATCCTTCATAACCCCCTCTGCTGTTACCAAGAACAGGTAGAAATCCTTCATAACCCCCTCTGCTGTTACCAAGAACAGGTAGAAATCCTTCATAACCCCTCTGCTGTTACCAAGAACAGGTAGAAATCCTTCATAACCCCTCTGCTGTTACCAAGAACAGGTAGAAATCCTTCATAACCCCTCTGCTGTTACCAAGAACAGGTAGAAATCCTTCATAACCCTCTGCTGTTACCAAGAACAGGTAGAAATCCTTCATAACCCCCTCTGCTGTTACCAAGAACAGGTAGAAATCCTTCATAACCCCTCTGCTGTTACCAAGAACAGGTAGAAATCCTTCATAACCCCTCTGCTGTTACCAAGAACAGGTAGAAATCCTTCATAACCCCTCTGTTGTTACCAAGAACAGGTAGAAATGACAGACAGACATAACCCCCTCTGCTGTAGACAAGAACAGTTAGTAGATCCGTTGTAGCAGTAGTTGTGTGTAGTTTTTACCTGTTAGTAGATCCATTGTAGCAGTAGTTGTAGCAGTAGTTGTGTGTAGTTTTTACCTGTTAGTAGATCCGTTGTAGCATTAGTTGTGTGTAGTTGTGTTACCTGTTAGTAGATCCGTTGTAGCAGTAGTTGGGGAGGAAATCGTAGTTGAGTTCCCAGAAGACATGGAGTGTGATGCGACCCGTAGGGGGCGGAGACATTGTGATTGGCCAACCCGGAACATGGCGTCCATACTGTCCAGGGACCAACAGGAACTTAGACAGCAGCTTGTGGGTCATACGGTTGATGTTCATCAGACCTTCTAGTTCCTGTTACAAGGAAGGAGGAGAAGACAGCTCGTGGGTCATACAGTTGATGTTCATCAGACCTTCTAGTTCCTGTTACACAGTGGACAGTCAATAAATAACACAGACACAGAGAGACATAAAGCAGGTCGTACCACGCATGGATGTGAGGTCCCGCAGCTCGAAGCGGTTGATGGCCAGCTCCAGAGACTTGTAGAGAGCAGCAGACACTCTCTGGGTGATCAAACGGGTCAGGTCTATGGAACGACCCAGCAGCTAGAGAGGAGAGGGACCAACATGACAGACAGACACAACCCAGGACTGTTAGGGCAGCTAGAGAGGAGAGGGACCAACATGAGACACAAACGACCCAGCAGCTAGAGAGGAGAGGGACCAACATGAGACACAACCGACCCAGCAGCTAGAGAGACGAGGGACCAACATGACAGACAGACACAACCCAGGACTGTTAGGGCAGCTAGAGAGGAGAGGGACCAACATGAGACACAAACGACCCAGCAGCTAGAGAGGAGAGGGACCAACATGACAGACAGACACAACCCAGCAGCTAGAGAGAGGGGAGGGACCAACATGAGACACAAACGACCCAGCAGCTAGAGAGGAGAGGGACCAACATGAGACACAAACGACCCAGCAGCTAGAGAGGAGAGGGACCAACATGACAGACACAACCCAGCAGCTAGAGAGGGGAGGGACCAACATGAGACACAAACGACCCAGCAGCTAGAGAGGAGAGGGACCAACATGAGACACAAACGACCCAGCAGCTAGAGAGGAGAGGGACCAACATGACAGACACAACCCAGCAGCTAGAGAGAGGGGAGGGACCAACATGAGACACAAACGACCCAGCAGCTAGAGAGGAGAGGGACCAACATGACAGACACAACCCAGCAGCTAGAGAGGGGAGGACCAACATGAGACACAAACGACCCAGTAAGAGGAAACGTCCTCTTACTGTCAACTGCTTAAAATTTTCAACAAACTTAACATGTGTAAATATTTGTATGAACATAAAATTAATCAACAACTTAGACCTAAATTGAACAAGTTCCACAGACATTGAATAATGTGTCCCTGAACAAAGGGGGGGGGGTCAAAATCAAAAGTAACAGTCAGTATCAGGTGTGGCCACCATCTGCATTAAGTACTGCAGTGCATCTCCTCCTGATGCACTGCACCAGATTTGCCAGTTCTTGCTGTGAGATGTTACCATCCTCTTCCACCAAGGAACCTGCAAGTTTCCAGACATTTCCGAGGGGAATGGCCCTAGCCCTCACACTTCGATCACACAGGTCCCAGACGTGCTCAATGGGATTGCGATCCGGGCTCTTCGCTGGCCATGGCAGAACACTGACATTCCTGTCTTGCAGGAAATCATGCACAGAATGAGCAGTATGGCTGGTGGCAGGTTCATGTCAGGATGAGTCTGCAGGAAGGGTACCACATGAGGGAGGAGGATGTCTTCCCTGTAACGCACAGCATTGAGATTACCTGCAATGACAACAACCTCAGTCCGATGATGCTGTGACACACCGCCCCAGACCATGACGGACCCTCCACCTCCAAATCGATCCCTCTCCAGGGTACAGGCCTCGGTGTAACGCTAATTCCTTCGACGATAAACGCGAATCCGACCATCACCCCTGGTGAGACAAAACCGCGACTCGTTTTCAGTGAAGAGCACTTTTTGCCAGTCCTGTCTGGTCCAGCAATGTGGGTTTGTGCCCATAGGCCACGTTGTTGCCGGTGATGTCTGGTGAGGACCTGCCTTACAACAGGCCAACAAGCCCTCAGTCCAGCCTCTCTCAGACTATTGAGGACAGTCTGAGCACTGATGGAGGGATTGTGTGTTCCTGGTGTAACTCGGGCAGTTGTTGTTGCCATCCTGTACCTGTCCCCTGCAGGTGTGATGTTTGGATGTACCGATCCTGTGCAGGTGTTGTTACACGTGGTCTGCCACTGCGAGGACGATCAGCTGTCTGTCCTGTCTCCCTGTAGCGCTGTCTTAGGCGTCTCACAGTACGGACATTGTCATTTATTTCCCTGGCCACTTCTGCAGTCCTCATGCCTCCTTGCAGCCTAAGGCACGTTCACGCAGATGAGCAGGGATCCCGGGCATCTTTCTTTTGGTGTTTTTCAGAGTCAGTAGAAAAGCCTCTTTAGTGTCCTAAGTTTTCAATACACATGTTATAATTACCTACCATCTGTAAGCTGGTAGTGTCTTAACGACCATTCCACAGTTGCATTAAATGTGTGTGTGTGTGTGTGTGTGTGTGTGTGTGTGTGTATTTATTATTGATTTATTTATTATTGATTTATTTATTTACAGAGAATGCCAGAAGAAGAAGAATCATTGAATTACCACAGTGAAGGGTCTCGTAGTGGTTAGGGGTCAGGGGTCACCTGTATATGCCGTTGTTTCAGCAGGGTCTCGTAGTGGTTGGAGGGTTAGGGGTCAGGGGTCAGAGGGTTACCTGTACATGGCGTTGTTTCAGCAGGGTCTCGTAGTGGTTGGAGGGTTAGGGGTCAGGGGTCAGAGGGTTACCTGTACATGGCGTTGTTTCAGCAGGGTCTCGTAGTGGTTAGGGGTCAGGGGTCACCTGTACATGGCGTTGTTTCAGCAGGGTCTCGTAGCGGTTGGAGGGTTAGGGGTCAGGGGTCAGAGGGTTACCTGTACATGGCGTTGTTTCAGCAGGGTCTCGTAGCGGTTGGAGGGTTAGGGGTCAGGGGTCAGAGGGTTACCTGTACATGGCGTTGTTTCAGCAGGGTCTCGTAGTGGTTGGAGGGTTAGGGGTCAGAGGGTTACCTGTACATGGCGTTGTTTCAGCAGGGTCTCGAAGCGGTTGGAGGGTTAGGGGTCAGAGGGTTACCTGTACATGGCGTTGTTTCAGCAGGGTCTCGGGTAGCGGTTGGAGGGTCAGGGGGTCAGAGGGTTACCTGTACATGGCGTTGTTTCAGCAGGGTCTCGTAGTGGTTGGAGGGTTAGGGGTCAGGGGTCAGAGGGTTACCTGTACATGGCGTTGTTTCAGCAGGGTCTCGTAGTGGTTGGAGGGTTAGGGGTCAGGGGTCAGAGGGTTACCTGTACATGGCGTTGTTTCAGCAGGGTCTCGTAGTGGTTAGGGGTCAGGGGTCACCTGTACATGGCGTTGTTTCAGCAGGGTCTCGTAGCGGTTGGAGGGTTAGGGGTCAGGGGTCAGAGGGTTACCTGTACATGGCGTTGTTTCAGCAGGGTCTCGTAGCGGTTGGAGGGTTAGGGGTCAGGGGTCAGAGGGTTACCTGTACATGGCGTTGTTTCAGCAGGGTCTCGTAGTGGTTGGAGGGTCAGGGGTCAGAGGGTTACCTGTACATGGCGTTGTTTCAGCAGGGTCTCGAAGCGGTTGGAGGGTTAGGGGTCAGAGGGTTACCTGTACATGGCGTTGTTTCAGCAGGGTCTCGTAGCGGTTGGAGGGTCAGGGGTCAGAGGGTTACCTGTACATGGCGTTGTTTCAGCAGGGTCTCGTAGTGGTTGGAGGGTTAGGGGTCAGGGGTCAGAGGGTTACCTGTACATGGCGTTGTTTCAGCAGGGTCTCGTAGTGGTTGGAGGGTTAGGGGTCAGGGGTCAGAGGGTTACCTGTACATGGCGTTGTTTCAGCAGGGTCTCGTAGTGGTTAGGGGTCAGGGGTCACCTGTACATGGCGTTGTTTCAGCAGGGTCTCGTAGCGGTTGGAGGGTAGGGGTCAGGGGTCAGAGGGTTACCTGTACATGGCGTTGTTTCAGCAGGGTCTCGTAGCGGTTGGAGGGTTAGGGGTCAGGGGTCAGAGGGTTACCTGTACATGGCGTTGTTTCAGCAGGGTCTCGTAGTGGTTGGAGGGTCAGGGGTCAGAGGGTTACCTGTACATGGCGTTGTTTCAGCAGGGTCTCGAAGCGGTTGGAGGGTTAGGGGTCAGAGGGTTACCTGTACATGGCGTTGTTTCAGCAGGGTCTCGTAGCGGTTGGAGGGTCAGGGGTCAGAGGGTTACCTGTACATGGCGTTGTTTCAGCAGGGTCTCGTAGTGGTTGGAGGGTTAGGGGTCAGGGGTCAGAGGGTTACCTGTACATGGCGTTGTTTCAGCAGGGTCTCGTAGCGGTTGGACGCGGGCCAGGGG
This sequence comes from Oncorhynchus masou masou, assembly GCF_036934945.1. Classification (NCBI taxonomy): domain Eukaryota; kingdom Metazoa; phylum Chordata; class Actinopteri; order Salmoniformes; family Salmonidae; genus Oncorhynchus; species Oncorhynchus masou. The sequence goes on along the minus strand of NW_027009383.1, from coordinate 19,467 downwards.
TCAGAGGGTTACCTGAACGTGGCGTTGTTTCAGCAGGGTCTCGTAGCGGTTGGAGGGTTAGGGGTCAGGGGTTAGAGGTCAGGGGGTTACCTGAACGTGGCGTTGTTTCAGCAGGGTCTCGTAGCGGTTGGAGGGTTAGGGGTCAGGGGTCAGAGGTCAGAGGGTTACCTGAACGTGGCGTTGTTTCAGCAGGGTCTCGTAGCGGTTGGAGGGTTAGGGGTCAGAGGGTTACCTGAACGTGGCGTTGTTTCAGCAGGGTCTCGTAGCGGTTGGACGCGGGCCAGGGGTCAGAGGGTTACCTGTACATGGCGTTGTTTCAGCAGGGTCTCGTAGCGGTTGGAGGGTTAGGGGTCAGAGGGTTACCTGAACGTGGCGTTGTTTCAGCAGGGTCTAGTAGCGGTTGGACGCGGGCCAGGGGTCAGAGGGTTACCTGAACGTGGCGTTGTTTCAGCAGGGTCTCGTAGCGGTTGGACGCGGGCAGGGGTCAGAGGGTTACCTGTTGGCGTTGTTTCAGCAGGGTCTCGTAGGCTGGAGGGGTAGGGTTAGGGGTCAGAGGTCAGGGGTTACCTGAACGTGGCGTTGTTTCAGCAGGGTCTCGTAGCGGTTGACGCGGGCCAGGGGATGTTGGCTCCCTGGACAGTCTGCTCTCAGACGCTTGTCCAGCAACAGACTGAGGAAGGAATCAAGCTTTTATCTGACAGAGTATCAGTCTCCAGGCTAGAAAATTAACATCCGCCACTCGCCAAATGTGGGCCAATTTTGGCATTGGCGGGTAAGAATGTCTATTTTATAGAAACTTTACAAAGAAGCTCATCAATTGTGTTTGTGTTTTAGTTTCCGGCCCAAGCATTTTCAATAACAATGTAAGAAGATCGACCTGACAGTGTCTGATGGACTAAACAGTCAGAGGCCCTGCTTGTCTCTGAGCGATTCAAGTGTTTTCACTTGTTTTTCCAACAGTTGATACTAGAGGTCGACAGACTAATCGGCCAATTAATTAGCGCTGATTTCAAGTTTTCATAACAATCGGTAATCAGCCTTTTTGGACACCGATCATGGCTGATTACATTGCTCCACGAGGAGACTGCGTGGCTGGCTGACCACCTGTTACAGTGCAGCAAGGAGCCAAGGTAAGTTGCTAGCGAGCATTAAACTTATCTTGTAAAAAACAATCAATCTTCACATAATCACTAGTTAACCACACATGGTTGATGATATTACTAGGTTAACTAGCTTGTCCTGCGTTGCATATAATCTATGCGGTGCCTGTTAATTTATCATCCAATCACAGCCTACTTCGACAAACGGGGATGATTTAACAAAAGCGCATTGCCGAAAAAAGCACAATCTTTCCACATATGTACCTAACCATAAACATCAACGCCTTTCTTGAAATCAATACACAGAAGTATATATTTTTAAACCTGCATATTTTGCTAAAATAAATCCAGGTTAGCAGGCAATATTAACCAGGTGAAATTTTTCAAATCAAATTTTATTTGTCACATACACATGGTTGGCAGATGTTTATGCGAGTGTAGCGAAATGCTTTGTCACTTCTTTTGCGTTCATTGCACACAGAGTCAGTGTATATGCAACAGTTTGGGCCGCCTGGCTCATTGCGAACCAATTTGCCAGAATTTTACATAATTATGACATATATTGAAGGTTGTACAATGTAACAGGAATATTTAGACTGATGGATGCCACCCTTTAGATAAAATACAGAACGGTTCTGTATTTCACTGAAAGAATAAACATCTTGTTTTCAAAATGATCGTTTCTGGATTTGACCATATTAATGACCTAAGGCTCGTATTTCTGTGTTTACTATGTTATAAATACGTCTATGATTTGATATTTGATAGAGCAGTCTGACTGAGCGATGGTAGGCAGCAGCAGGCTTGTAAACATTCATTCAAACTTTACTGCGTTTGCCAGCAGCTCTTAGCAATGCTTTGATGCATAGCGTTGTTTATGACTTCAAGCCTATCAACTCCTGAGATTAGACTTGCAATACTAAAGTGCCTATTAGAACATCCAATAGTCAAAGGTATATGAAATACAAATGGTACAGAGAGAAATAGTCTAAGCTCATAATTACTATAAAAACTACAACCTAAAACTTCTTACCTGGGAATATTGAACCACCAGCTTTCATATGTTCTCATGTTCTGAGCAAGGAACTGAAACGTTAGCTTTCTTACATAGCACATATTGCACATTTATTTTCTTCTCCAACAATTTATTTTTTCATTATTTAAACCAAATGGAACATGTTCCATTATTTATTTATGTATTATATTAAGTTAAAATAAAAGTGTTCATTGTTCATTCAGTATTGTTGTAATTATCATTATTACAAATATATATATTTTTAAATCAGCCGATTAATCGGTAGGTCGGCTTTTTTGGTCCTCCAATAAACGGTATCAGCGTTGAAAAATCATAATTAGTCGACTCTAGTATTTAGGTCTAGTATTTAGGTCACTAGTCTCTAGACCTCTAGTATTTAGGTCACTAGTCGGCCTCTAGTATTTAGGTCACTCGTCTGATATAGTCCACGTACCTTCCAGCTAGAATCTTGTAGTAGGCAAATATCTGATCAGCCAGCTTGTAGACAAACTGATCAAAACACAGGTTGACCTGCAAGAATCAAGGAACAAAGATATGGGCATTAATTGTCAAGACTCATGGAGTGATGACAAGTCTAATGGTGAACTAGTTACCTCTGCTGTAGTGATGACTAGTTACCTCTGCTGTGAGTGATGACTAGTTACCTCTGCTGTAGTGATGACTAGTCTAATGGTGAACTAGTTACCTCTGCTGTAGTGATGACTAGTCTAATGTTGAACTAGTTACCTCTGCTGTAGTGATCACTAGTCTAATGTTGAACTAGTTACCTCTGCTGTAGTGATGACTAGTTACCTCTGCTGTAGTGATGACTAGTTACCTCTGCTGTAGTGATCACTAGTCTAATGGTGAACTAGTTACCTCTGCTGTAGTGATGACTAGTCTAATGGTGAACTAGTTACCTCTGCTGTAGTGATGACAAGTCTAATGGTGAACTAGTTACCTCTGCTGTAGTGATGACTAGTCTAATGGTGAACTAGTTACCTCTGCTGTAGTGATCACTAGTCTAATGTTGAACTAGTTATCTCTGCTGTAGTGATCACTAGTTACCTCTAATGTTGAACTAGTTACCTCTGCTGTAGTGATCACTAGTTACCTCTGCTGTAGTGATCACTAGTCTAATGTTGAACTAGTTACCTCTGCTGTAGTGATGACTAGTTACCTCTGCTGTAGTGATGACTAGTCTAATGGTGAACTAGTTACCTCTGCTGTAGTGATGACTAGTTTAATGTTGAACTAGTTATCTCTGCTGTAGTGATGACTAGTCTAATGTTGAACTAGTTACCTCTGCTGTAGTGATCACTAGTCTAATGTTGAACTACATACCTCTGCTGTAGTGATGACTAGTCTAATGTTGAACTAGTTACCTCTGCTGTAGTGATGACTAGTCTAATGTTGAACTAGTTATCTCTGCTGTAGTGATGACTAGTTACCTCTGCTGTAGTGATGACTAGTCTAATGGTGAACTAGTTACCTCTGCTGTAGTGATGACTAGTTACCTCTGCTGTAGTGATGACTAGTCTAATGGTGAACTAGTTACCTCTGCTGTAGTGATCACTAGTCTAATGGTGAACTAGTTACCTCTGCTGTAGTGATGACTAGTTACCTCTGCTGTAGTGATGACTAGTCTAATGTTGAACTAGTTACCTCTGCTGTAGTGATGACTAGTCTAATGGTGAACTAGTTACCTCTGCTGTAGTGATGACTAGTCTAATGTTGAACTAGTTACCTCTGCTGTAGTGATGACTAGTTACCTCTGCTGTAGTGATGACTAATGGTAGTCTGTAGTGATGACTAGGTGAACTAGTTACCTCTGCTGTAGTGATGACTAGTCTAATGGTGAACTAGTTACCTCTGCTGTAGTGATGACTAGTTACCTCTGCTGTAGTGATGACTAGTCTAATGGTGAACTAGTTACCTCTGCTGTAGTGATCACTAGTCTCATGGTGAACTAGTTACCTCTGCTGTAGTGATGACTAGTCTAATGGTGAACTAGTTACCTCTGCTGTAGTGATGACTAGTTACCTCTGCTGTAGTGATGACTAGTCTAATGGTGAACTAGTTACCTCTGCTGTAGTGATGACTAGTCTAATGGTGATGACTAGTTACCTCTGCTGTAGTGATCACTAGTCTAATGTGATGAACTAGTTATCTCTGCTGTAGTGATGACGAGTCTAATGGTGAACTAGTTACCTCTGCTGTAGTGATGACTAGTCTAATGGTGAGCTAGTTACCTCTGCTGTAGTGATCACTAGTCTAATGGTGAACTAGTTATCTCTGCTGTAGTGATGTTACCTCTGCTGTAGTGAGTATAATGGTGAGCTAGTTACCTCTGCTGTAGTGATGACTAGTCTAATGGTGAACTAGTTACCTCTGCTGTAGTGATGACTAGTTACCTCTGCTGTAGTGATGACTAGTCTAATGGTGAACTAGTTACCTCTGCTGTAGTGATGACGAGTCTAATGGTGAACTAGTTACCTCTGCTGTAGTAGTCTAATGACTAGTTACCTCTGCTGTAGTGATGACTAGTCTAATGGTGAACTAGTTACCTCTGCTGTAGTGATGACTAGTCTCATGGTGAACTACATACCTCTGCTGTAGTGATCACTAGTCTCACGGTGAACTACATACCTCTGCTTCTATCTCATCGTAGAGGAACTGCTTCTTGAACTTGGTCAGGGCGTAGTGGGCACTGTCATTATAGAGGTCCAGAGGATACAGCACATACCTGGAGGACGAAAAATACATTTCATTTTGTAGCAATGAGAGAGGACAGGACATAGATTTTGTCAGATAACCTCTTCCTCAACGTGATCAAGACAAAGGAGATGCCGAGAAAAAGAAAAAGAAAAAAAGAGGGCCGAGCATGCCCCCAATCTCATCGACGGGAGTAGTGGAGCGGGTCGAGAGTTTCAAGTTCCTTGGTGTCCACATCACCAACAAACTAGAATGGTCCAAACACACCAAGACAGTCGTGAAGAGGGCATGACAAAGCCTATTCCCCTCAGGAGACTGAAAACATTTGGCATGGGTCCTCAGATCTTCAAAAAGTCCAACAGCTGCACCATCGAGAGCATCCTGACCGGTTGCATCACTGCCTGGTATGGCAACTACTCGGCATCTGACCGTAAGGCGCTACAGAGGGTAGTGCGAACGGCCCAGTACATCACTGGGGCCAAGCTTCCTGCCATCCAGGACCTTCATAATACACCAAAGAATGTCAAAGACTCAACATTTCATCAAATGGCCACACGGACCATTTACACTGACCCCCCTTTGTCTTTACACTGATGCTACTCACTATTTATTGTCTATGCATAGTCACTTTACCTCTACCTACATGTACAAATGACCTCGACTAACCTGTACTCCCACACATTGACTCGGTACTGGTAGCCCTTGTAAATAGCCTCGTTATTTTTATTTTATTGTGTTACTTTTTATTATTTTTTACTTTAGTTTATTCAGTAAGTATTTTCTTAACTCTTTCTTGCTTTGTTGGTTAAGGACTTGTAAGTAAACATTTCACCGTTTTTAATTCATTAATTAATTTCACCTTTATTTAACCAGCTGGGCTGGTTGAGAACATGTTCTCATTTACAACTGTGACCTGGCCAAGATAAAGCAAAGCAGTGCAGCACAAACAACACAGAGTTACACATGGAGTAAAACAAAAAATACAGTCAATAATACAATATAAAAAGTCTTTAAACAGTGTGTGCAAATGAGGTAAGATAAGGGAGGTAAGGCACTAAATTGACCATGATGGTGAAGTAATTACAATTAACCAATTAAACACTGGAGTGATAGATGTGCAGAAGATGAATGTGCTGGCACAGATACTGGGTTGCAAAGGAGCAAGATGAATGAATAAATAAATACAATATGAGGATGAGGTAGTTGGATGGGCTGTTTACAGATGTGCTATGTACAGGTGCAGTGATCTGTGAGCTGCTCTGACAGCTGGTGCTTAAATTAGTGAGGGAGATGTGAGTCTCCAGCTTCAGGGATTTTGCAGTTTGTTCCAGTCATGGGCAGCAGAGAACTTGAAGGAAAAGCGGCCAAAGGAGGAATTGGCTTTGGGGGTGACCAGTGAGATATACCTGCTGGAGCGCTGCTACGCAGTGGGTGCTGCTATGGTGACCAGTGAGCTGAGATAAGGCGGGCCTTTACCTAGCAGAGACTTGTAGATGACCTGGAGCCAGTGGGTTTGGCGACGAGTATGAAGCGAGGGCCAACCAACGAGAGCGTACAGGTCGCAATGGTGGGTGGTATATGGGGCTTTGGTGACAACTGATGGCACTGTGATAGACTGCATCCAATTTGTTGAGTAGAGTGTTGGAGGCTATTTTATAGATGACATCGAAGTCGAGGATCGGTAGGATGGTCAGTTTACGAGGGTTTGTTTGGCAGCATGAGTGAAGGATGCTTTGCTGCCAAATAGGAAGCTGATTCTAGATTTAATTTTGGATTGGAGATGTTTAATGTGAGTCTGGAAGGAGAGTTTATAGTCTAACCAGACACCTAGGTATATGTAGTTGTCTACATATTCATATTCAAGTCAGAACTGTCCAGAGTAGTGATGCTGGATGTGCAGGCAGGTGCAGGCATCAATCGGTTGAATAGCATGCATTTAGTTTTACTTGCCTTTAAAAGCAGTTGGAGGCCACGGAAGGAGAGTTGTATGGCATTGAAGCTCATCTGGAGGTTAGTTAACACAGTGTCCAAAGAAGGGCCCGAAGTATACAGAATGGTGTTGTCTGCATAGAGGTGGATCAGAAAATCACTAGATATAGGTCTGTAGCAGTTTGGGTCTAGAGTGACTCCCCTTTGAAGAGGGGGATGACCGCGGCAGCTTTCAATCTTTGGGGATCTCAGACGATACGAAGAGAGGCAGGCTAGTAATAGGGTTGCAACAATTTTGGCAGATAATTTTTAGAAAGAGAGGGTCCAGATTGTCTAGCCCGGCTGATTTGTGGGGGTCAGATTTTGCAGTTCTTTAAGAACACCTGCTATCTGGATTTGGGTGAAGGAGACAAAGTTAGATTTTATTTGAAATGACATGTGTACCTGTATATGTATAACTTTTCACAATGTATTTATTTTAGTTTCGACGGGTATGAACATCGGAAACCGCCCAACAGGAGTGTGTTTCAGACGGACACACACACACACTGCTCTAACATGGTATCTTACTCCATCATAGAGGCCTCCTTGGTCTCCAGAATGTGGTCTGTGAGGATCCAAGGCATGGACATCTCGATGGGGAACTGGATCCTGCCACCCATGGTCAGCTCCAGGAAGAACTCTCTGAACCACAGCTGAGACAGGTCACAGCACTGCTGTAGGGTCTCTGTTAGGGGACAGAGGGTTAGAGAGGGGACAGAGGGTTAGAGAGGGGACAGAGGGTTAGAGAGGGGACAGAGGGAGGGTTAGAGAGGGGACAGAGGGAGGGAGGGTTAGAGAGGGGACAGACGGAGGGGTAGAGAGGGGACAGACGGAGGGTTAGAGAGGGGGACAGATGGAGGGTAGGGGTAGAGAGGGGACAGGGGGACAGACAGAGGGGTGAGGAGGGGACAGACGGAGGGGTAGAGAGGGGACAAAGGGTTAGAGAGGGGACAGACGGAGGGTTAGGGGTAGAGAGGGGACAAAGGGTTAGAGAGGGGACAGACGGACGGGGGTAGGGGGTAGAGAGGGGACAGAGGGAGGGGTAGGGTAGAGAGGGGACAGAGGGAGGGGGGGAGCAGGAGTGTACCGGCTGCATCATCCTATGTCCTCTGGTCTAAAGTGGTGCCATCTGGGATGTAGACTCTGTACTCTACCGGTCTCCTGACCGCTGAAGTCTGTCTCTACCCGGTCTCCTTACAGCTGAAGTCTGTCTCTACCGGTCTCCCTTACCGCTGAAGTCTGTCTCTACCGGTCTCCTGCCCCCTGAAGTCTGTCTCTACGGTCTCCTTACCGCTGAAGTCTGTCTCTACCCGGTCTCCTTACCGCTGAAGTCTGTCTCTACCGGTCTCCTTACCGCTGAAGTCTGTCTCTACCGGTCTCCTTACCGCTGAAGTCTGTCTCTACCGGTCTCCTGACCCCGCTGAAGTCTGTCTCTACCGGTCTCCCTTACCGCTGAAGTCTGTCTCTATCGGTCTCCTGACCGCTGAAGTCTGTCTCTACCGGTCTCCTTACCCCTGAAGTCTGTCTCTACCCTGAAGTCTGTCTCCTTACCCCTGAAGTCTGTCTCTACTGGTCTCCTTACCGCTGAAGTCTGTCTCTACCGGTCTCCTTACCGCTGAAGTCTGTCTCTGCGGTCTCCTTACCGCTGAAGTCTGTCTCTACCGGTCTCCTTACCACTGAAGTCTGTCTCTACCGGTCTCCTTACAGCTGAAGTCTGTCTCTACCGGTCTCCTTACAGCTGAAGTCTGTCTCTACGGTCTCCTTACCGCTGAAGTTGAGCAGGTGAGTATAGAAGAAGGACTCTCTGTGGAACTTCTCCATGTCCATGATGGTGGGTCCCCTCCAGACAGCTGTCTCTACCGGAGAGTCTTCTTAGAACCACTTTTATCAGCTATCAGAGACTCCAGCATGGTACTGAACCATGTACAGCTACAGAGGGAGGAGGAGACGAAGAGGATGGAGGAGGAGGAATGGAAAGGCACAGAGGGGAGGAGGAGGAGACGAAGAGGACGGAGGAGGAGGAATGGAAAGGCACAGAGGGGAGGAGGAGGAGGAGAAATTAGGTTTAAGGTTTAATAAAAGGTTTAATATTCAATTTCTGGTTGGTCTCACAAAACTGTCCTGTATGTAACTAACTTCTGGGTTGGTTCTACCAAAACTGTCCTGTTTGTAACAATTTCTAGTTGGTCTCCACCAAAACTGTTCTGTATGTAACTAACTTCTAGTTGGTCTCCACCAAAACTGTCCTGTTTGTAACTAACTTCTAGTTGGTCTCCACAAAACTGTCCTGTTTGTAACTAACTTCTAGTTGGTCTCCACCAAAACTGTTCTGTATGTAACTAACTTCTAGTTGGTCTCCACCAAAACTGTCCTGTTTGTAACTAACTTCTAGTTGGTCTCGCCAAAACTGTCCTGTTTGTAACTAACTTCTAGTTGGTCTCCACCAAAACTGTTCTGTATGTAACTAACTTCTAGTTGGTCTCCACCAAATCTGTCCTGTTTGTAACTAACTTCTAGTTGGTCTCCACCCAAAACTGTCCTGTTTGTAACTAACTTCTCGTTGGTCTCCACCAAAACTGTTCTGTATGTAACTAACTTCTAGTTGGTCTCTACCAAAACTGTCCTGTTTGTAACTAACTTCTAGTTGGTCTCCACCAAAACTGTTCTGTTTGTAACTAACTTCTAGTTGGTCTCCACCAAAACTGTCCTGTATGTAACTAACTTCTAGTTGGTCTCCACCAAATCTGTCCTGTTTGTAACTAACTTCTAGTTGGTCTCCACCAAAACTGTCCTGTTTGTAACTAACTTCTAGTTGGTCTCCACCAAATCTGTCCTGTTTGTAACTAACTTCTAGTTGGTCTCCACCAAAACTGTCCTGTATGTAACTAACTTCTTGTTGGTCTCCACCAAAACTCCCCTGTATGTAACTAACTTCTAGTTGGTCACCAAAACTGTCCTGTTTGTAACTAACTTCTAGTTGGTCTCCACCAAAACTGTTCTGTATGTAACTAACATCTAGTTGGTCTCCACCAAAACTGTCCTGTTTGTAACTAACTTATAGTTGGTCTCCCACCAAAACTGTCCTGTATGTAACTAACTTCTCGTTGGTCTCCACCAAAACTGTTCTGTATGTAACTAATTTCTGGTTGGTCTCCACCAAAACTGTTCTGTATGTAACTAACTTCTGGTTGGTCGCCACCAGAACAAGGCTCTGTAAAGGGGTGTGTAACTGCTGGTTTTGTTGTAAACAAGACTCTGTGAGGGTGTGTTGCAGTGAAACAAGACTCTGTAAAAGGGTGTGTAACCGGTGGCAGTGAAACAAGACTCTGTAAAGGGTGTGTGGCAGTGAAACAAGACTCTGTAAAGGGGTGTGTAACTGGTGGCAGTGAAACAAGACTCTGTAAAGGGGGTGTGTAACTGGTGGCAGTGAAACAAGACTCTGTAAAGGGTGTGTAACCGGTGGGTGAGCAAGACTCTGTAAATGGGTGTGTAACTGGTGGTTTTGTTGTAAACAAGACTCTGTAAAGGGGTAATTGGTGGCAGTGAAACAAGACTCTGTAAAGGGGTGTGTAACTGGTGGCAGTGAAACAAGACTCTGTAAAGGGGTGTGTAACTGGTGGCAGTGAAACAAGACTCTGTAAAGGGGTGTGTAACTGGTGGCAGTGAAACAAGACTCTGTAAAGGGTGTGTAACTGGTGGCAGTGAAACAAGACTCTGTAAAGGGGTGTGTAACTGGTGGCAGTGAAACAAGACTCTGTAAAGGGGTGTGTAACTGGTGGCAGTGAAATAAGACTCTGTAAATGGGTGTGTAACCGGTGGCAGTTGAAACAAGACTCTGTAAAGGGTGTGTGTTGCAGTGAAACAAGACTCTGTAAAGGGGTGTGTAACTGGTGGCAGTGAAACAAGACTCTGTAAAGGGTAACTGTGTAACCGGTGGTTTTGTTGGCAGTGAAACAAGACTCTGTAAAGGGGTGTGTAACTGGTGGCAGTGAAACAAGACTCTGTAAAGGGGGTGTGTAACCGGTGGCAGTGAAACAAGACTCTGTAAATGGGTGTGTAACTGGTGGCAGTTGTAAACAAGACTCTGTAAAGGGGTGTGTAACTGGTGGCAGTGAAACAAGACTCTGTAAAGGGGTGTGTAACTGGTGGCAGTGAAACAAGACTCTGTAAAGGGTGTGTAACTTGCAGTGAAACAAGACTCTGTAAAGGGGGTGTGTAACTGGTGGCAGTGAAACAAGACTCTGTAAATGGGTGTGTAACTGGTGGCAGTGAAACAAGACTCTGTAAAGGGTGTGTAACTGGTGGCAGTGAAACAAGACTGTAAAGGGGTGTGTAACTGGTGGCAGTGAAACAAGACTCTGTAAATGGGTGTGTAACTGGTGGCAGTGAAACAAGACTCTGTAAAGGGGGTGTGTAACTGGTGGCAGTGAAACAAGACTCTGTAAAGGGGTGTGTAACTGGTGGCAGTGAAACAAGACTCTGTAAAGGGGTGTGTTGCAGTGAAACAAGACTCTGTAAAGGGGTGTGTGTAACTGGTGGCAGTGAAACAAGACTCTGTAAATGGGTGTGTAACTGGTGGCAGTGAAACAAGACTCTGTAAAGGGGTGTGTAACTGGTGGCAGTGAAACAAGACTCTGTAAAGGGGTGTGTAACTGGTGGCAGTGAAACAAGACTCTGTAAAGGGTGTGTAGCTGGTGGCAGTGAAACAAGACTCTGTAAAGGGGTGTGTAACTGGTGGCAGTGAAACAAGACTCTGTAAATGGGTGTGTAACCGGTGGTTTTGTTGTAAACAAGACTCTGTAAAGGGGTGTGTTGCAGTGAAACAAGACTCTGTAAAGGGTGTGTAACTGGTGGCAGTGAAACAAGACTCTGTAAATGGGGTGTGTAACTGGTGGCAGTGAAACAAGACTCTGTAAAGGGTGTGTAACTGGTGGCAGTGAAACAAGACTCTGTAAAGGGGTGTGTAACTGGTGGCAGTGAAACAAGACTCTGTAAAGGGGTGTGTAACTGGTGGTTTTGTTGAAACAAGACTCTGTAAAGGGTGTGTAACTGGTGCAGTGAAACAAGTTTTGTTGTAAACAAGACTCTGTAAAGGGTGTGTGTTGCAGTGAAACAAGACTCTGTAAATGGGTGTAACTGGTGCAGTGAAACAAGACTCTGTAAAGGGGTGTGTAACTGGTGGCAGTGAAACAAGACTCTGTAAAGGGGTGTGTAACTGGTGGCAGTGAAACAAGACTCTGTAAAGGGGTGTGTAACTGGTGGCAGTGAAACAAGACTCTGTAAAGGGTGTGTGTTGCAGTGAAACAAGACTCTGTAAAGGGGTGTGTAACTAGTGGCAGTGAAACAAGACTCTGTAAAGGGGTGTGTAACTGGTGGCAGTGAAACAAGACTCTGTAAAGGGGTGTGTAACTGGTGGCAGTGAAACAAGACTCTGTAAAGGGTGTGTAACTGGTGGCAGTGAAACAAGACTCTGTAAAGGGGTGTGTAACTGGTGGCAGTGAAACAAGACTCTGTAAAGGGTGTGTAACTGGTGGCAGTGAAACAAGACTCTGTAAATGGGTGTGTAACTGGTGGCAGTGAAACAAGACTCTGTAAAGGGGTGTGTAACTGGTGGCAGTGAAACAAGACTCTGTAAAAGGTGGTAGCAGTGAAACAAACTAAATGGGTGTAGCAGTGAAACAAGACTCTGTAAAGTGGAGTGTAACTGGTAGCAGTGAAACAAGACTCTGTAAAGGGGTGTGTAACTGGTAGCAGTGAAACAAGACTCTGTAAAGGGGTATGTTGCAGTGAAACAAGACTCTGTAAATGGGTGTGTAACTGGTGGCAGTGAAACAAGACTCTGTAAAGGGGTGTGTAACTGGTGGCAGTGAAACAAGACTCTGTAAAGGGGTGTGTAACTGGTGGCAGTGAAACAAGACTCTGTAAAGGGGATGTGTAACTGGTGGCAGTGAAACAAGACTCTGTAAAGGGGTGTGTAACTGGTGGCAGTGAAACAAGACTCTGTAAAGGGTGTGTAACTGGTGGCAGTGAAACAAGACTCTGTAAAGGGGTGTGTAACTGGTGGCAGTGAAACAAGACTGTAAAGGGGTGTAACTGGTGGCAGTGAAACAAGACTCTGTAAAGGGGTGTGTAACTGGTGGCAGTGAAACAAGACTCTGTAAAGGGGTGTGTAACTGGTGGCAGTGAAACAAGACTCTGTAAAGGGGTGTGTAACTGGTGGCAGTGAAACAAGACTCTGTAAAGGGGTGTGTAACTGGTGGCAGTGAAACAAGACTCTGTAAATGGGTGTGTAACTGGTGGCAGTGAAACAAGACTCTGTAAAACGGGTGTGTAACTGGTGGCAGTGAAACAAGACTCTGTAAAGGGGGTGTGTGGCAGTGAAACAAGACTCTGTAAAGGGTGTGTAACTGGTGGCAGTGAAACAAGACTCTGTAAAGGGTGTGTAACTGGTGGCAGTGAAACAAGACTCTGTAAAGGGGTGTAACTGGTGGCAGACACTGGAGAGCAGAACTAGGTGATAACTAGGTGCTAACTAGGTGCTAACTAGGTGATAACTAGGTGCTAACTAGGTAATAACTAGGTAATAAGGTGATAACTATGTGTTAACTAGGTAATAACTAGGTGATAACTAGGTGACATAGGTGACAACTAGGTGATAACTAGGTGATAACTAGGTGATAACTATGCGCTAACTAGGCGGTAGGGCGATAACTATGCGATGACTATGCGATGACTAGGCGGTAACTAGGCCGATAACTAGGTGATAACTAGGTGATAACTAGGTGATAACTAGGTGATAGCCGGAACAGTTTAATTTCAACGGCATAAAGAAATAACCAACATGGATACAAAACCCGACGTGCACCAGTCAACATGTGCACAAGCACTTACAGCAAACAACCCCACACAAAGACATGGGGGGAACAGAGGGTTAAATACACAACATGTAATGAGGGAATGAGAACCAGGTGTGTAGGAAAACAAGACAAAACAAATGGAAAATGAAAAGTGGAACGATGGCTAGAAGCCCGGTGACGCCGACCACCACCCGAACAAGGAGAGGAACCGACTTCGGAGGAAGTTGTGACAGGGCTTTATAAATACATTAGATTTGATTACGTTAGACTGCTTCAAAGTGTAGCGAGAAATAACATGGCTTCAGGCTGGATCAACACCCGTTGCATAGAGCTCTCCCAGCTTGGAAGTTGTGAAACGTATGTTTTTGGTTTGACATTGATTGTGGGAATGAAGCCATAAGTTTCCTGACAGGTTTTTTAAATGTTTTGAGAACAGAAGTGAACACTGTTCTAGGAAAATGTATTTTTGGAGTTGCACTGAACTATTTGAGAACATGACTTTAAAAAGAACCATAAGGAAACCTTTAGGAAGCGTGATGAGGAAGTACTGATATTCGCACAGAACAACGTTGTTTCTTAACGTTCTCCGAACTATTTGTCAGGATTTGGCAGGGTTGTTCGGGTTTTGGTCACTAGATGCCCCCATTGTGCTTTTTGACCTTATGTTTTTTTCCCTTGTTCCCCCATTATTATTTGCACCTGTGCCTCGTTTCCCCTGATTGTATTTAAACCCTTAGTTTCCCTCAGTTCTGTGCTCTGTGTTTGTATGTTAGCACCCAGCCCTAGTGTTCTGTGTATTCTTGTCGATTCGGTGGATGCTCTTGTGGAATTCTGTTTTTGTTTTTGAGTATCTCTTGAGGCTTTTGTGCTATTCCTACCACCTTTTGGATTTGCCATTTTGTATTGAAGGACTTCTCCTTTTTACTTTATTAAATACACCGTCTTAAGTACTGCTGTGTCTGCCTCATCTTCTGGGTTCTGCTGACTATTCGTGGCTCAAGTGACTGTTTCTCACTCCGGAGACCCAGGTTCGTAACCGGGTCCTGACACTATTTGAAAACATTCCCAATGTCAAAACAGTTGGAGAACTTTCCTAAAACATTATCAAAGTTTAAATTAAATGTAACCATGTTTGAACTTTTAGGAAACGTTCTGTTAAAGCAGGGGTGTCAAACTCATTCCATGGAGGAACTAGTGTCTGGAAATGTAGGATAAAAAAAATGTTTAGTTCCTTAAATGTGTTGAAAATGTTCCAAAGCCAAGCAACTATCCTGCACCTTCCCAGAAAGTTGTGGGAAGGTTCCATACAAAAATAAATCGACACTCACGTTCTCACCAAGCTCTGAAAACATGGTTCTCAGAATGCTATGTGCTAGCTGGGTTTACTCTCTTTAGAACGGAGGTTAGTGATGTACTCTAGAAGGCAGGACTGGGCTGATAACTGTCATTTATAACATAACAGATCATTAGTGATGTACTCTAGAAGACAGGACTGGGCTGATAACTGTCATTTATAACATAACAGATCATTAGTGATGTACTCCTAGAAGACAGGACTGGGCTGATAACTGTCATTTATAACATAACAGATCATTAGTGATGTACTCCTAGAAGACAGGACTGGGCTGATAACTGTCATTTATAACATAACAGATCATTAGTGATGTACTCCTAGAAGACAGGACTGGGCTGATAACTGTCATTTATAACATAACAGATCATTACTGGGCTGATAACTGTCATTTATAACATAACAGATCATTAGTGATGTACTCTAGAAGACAGGACTGGGCTGATAACTGTCATTTATAACATAACAGATCATTAGTGATGTACTCCTAGAAGGCAGGACTGGGCTGATAACTGTCATTTATAACATAACAGATCATTAGTGATGTACTCTAGAAGACAGGACTGGGCTGATAACTGTCATTTATAACATAACAGGAGATCATTAGTGATGTACTCCTAGAAGACAGGACTGGGCTGATAACTAACAGTCATTTATAACACTGTCATTTATAACATAACAGATCATTAGTGATGTACTCCCTAGAAGACAGGACTGGGCTGATAACTGTCATTTATAACATAACAGATCATTAGTGATGTACTCCTAGAAGGCAGGACTGGGCTGATAACTGTCATTTATAACATAACAGATCATTAGTGATGTACTCCTAGAAGACAGGACTGGGCTGATAACTGTCATTTATAACATAACAGATCATTAGTGATGTACTCCTAGAAGACAGGACTGGGCTGATAACTGTCATTTATAACATAACAGATCATTAGTGATGTACTCCTAGAAGGCAGGACTGGGCTGATAACTGTCATTTATAACATAACAGATCATTAGTGATGTACTCCTAGAAGACAGGACTGGGCTGATAACTGTCATTTATAACATAACAGATCATTAGTGATGTACTCCTAGAAGACAGGACTGGGCTGATAACTGTCATTTATAACATAACAGATCATTAGTGATGTACTCCTAGAAGACAGGACTGGGCTGATAACTGTCATTTATAACATAACAGATCATTAGTGATGTACTCCTAGAAGACAGGACTGGGCTGATAACTGTCATTTATAACATAACAGATCATTAGTGATGTACTCCTAGAAGACAGGACTGGGCTGATAACTGTCATTTATAACATAACAGATCATTAGTGATGTACTCCTAGAAGACAGGACTGGGCTGTCATTTATAACATAACAGTCATTTATAACATAACAGATCATTAGTGATGTACTCCTAGAAGACAGGACTGGGCTGATAACTGTCATTTATAACATAACAGATCATTAGTGATGTACTCCTAGAAGACAGGACTGGGCTGATAACTGTCATTATAACATAACAGATCATTAGTGATGTACTCCTAGAAGACAGGACTGGGCTGATAACTGTCATTTATAACATAACAGATCATTAGTGATGTACTCCTAGAAGACAGGACTGGGCTGATAACTGTCATTTATAACATAACAGATCATTAGTGATGTACTCCTAGAAGACAGGACTGGGCTGATAACTGTCATTTATAACATAACAGATCATTAGTGATGTACTCCTAGAAGACAGGACTGGGCTGATAACTGTCATTTATAACATAACAGATCATTAGTGATGTACTCTAGAAGACAGGACTGGGCTGATGTCTGTCATTTATAACATAACAGATCATTAGTGATGTACTCCTAGAAGACAGGACTGGGCTGATAACTGTCATTTATAACATAACAGATCATTAGTGATGTACTCTAGAAGACAGGACTGGGCTGATAACTGTCATTTATAACATAACAGATCATTAGTGATGTACTCCTAGAAGACAGGACTGGGCTGATAACTGTCATTTATAACATAACAGATCATTAGTGATGTACTCCTAGAAGACAGGACTGGGCTGATAACTGTCATTTATAACATAACAGATCATTAGTGATGTACTCCTAGAAGACAGGACTGGGCTGATAACTGTCATTTATAACATAACAGATCATTAGTGATGTACTCCCTAGAAGACAGGACTGGGCTGATAACTGTCATTTATAACATAACAGATCATTAGTGATGTACTCCTAGAAGACAGGACTGGGCTGATAACTGTCATTTATAACATAACAGATCATTAGTGATGTACTCTAGAAGACAGGACTGGGCTGATAACTGTCATTTATAACATAACAGATCATTAGTGATGTACTCCTAGAAGACAGGACTGGGCTGATAACTGTCATTTTTATAACATAACAGATCATTAGTGATGTACTCTAGAAGACAGGACTGGGCTGATAACTGTCATTTATAACATAACAGATCATTAGTGATGTACTCCCTAGAAGACAGGACTGGGCTGATAACTGTCATTTATAACATATTAGTGATGTACTCCTAGAAGACAGGACTGGGCTGATAACTGTCATTATAACATAACAGATCATTAGTGATGTACTCCTAGAAGACAGGACTGGGCTGATAACTGTCATTTATAACATAACAGATCATTAGTGATGTACTCCTAGAAGGCAGGACTGGGCTGATAACTGTCATTTATAACATAACAGATCATTAGCTGATGTCATTTATAACTCAGATCTGATGTACTCTAGAGCAGGACTGGGCTGATAACTGTCATTTATAACATAACAGATCATTAGTGATGTACTCCTAGAAGACAGGACTGGGCTGATAACTGTCATTTATAACATAACAGATCATTAGTGATGTACTCTAGAAGACAGGACTGGGCTGATAACTGTCATTTATAACATAACAGATCATTAGTGATGTACTCCTAGAAGACAGGACTGGGCTGATAACTGATAACTAACAGATCATTATTGATGTACTCTAGAACAGGACTGGGCTGATAACTGTCATTTATAACTAACAGATCATTAGTGATGTACTCCTAGAAGACAGGACTGGGCTGATAACTGTCATTTATAACATAACAGATCATTAGTGATGTACTCCTAGAAGACAGGACTGGGCTGATAACTGTCATTTATAACATAACAGATCATTAGTGATGTACTCCTAGAAGACAGGACTGGGCTGATAACTGTCATTTATAACATAACAGATCATTAGTGATGTACTCCTAGAACAGGACTGGGCTGATAACCGCTGTATCTCTCTAGAAGACAGGACTGGGCTGATAACTGTCATTTATAACATAACAGATCATTAGTGATAACTGTCATTTATAACTCCATTAGTATGAAGACAGGACTGGGCTGATAACTGTCATTTATAACATAACAGATCATTTATGTACTCCTGATGTAACTGTCATTTATAACATAACAGATCATTAGTGATGTACAGGACTGGGCTGATAACTGTCATTTATAACATAACAGATCATTAGTGATGTACTCTAGGCGAGCAGGACTGGGCTGATAACTGTCATTATAACATAACAGATCATTAGTGATGTACTCCTGACGACAGGACTGGGCTGCTGATAATCATTAGTGATGTACTCTCAGGATTTATAACATAACAGATCATTAGTGATGTACTCACAAGAAGACAGGACTGGGCTGATAACTGTCATTTATAACATAACAGATCATTAGTGATGTACTCTAGAAGACAGGACTGGGCTGATAACTGTCATTTATAACATAACAGATCATTAGTGATGTACTCCTAGAAGACAGGACTGGGCTGATAACTGTCATTTATAACATAACAGATCATTAGTGATGTACTCCTAGAAGACAGGACTGGGCTGATAACTGTCATTTATAACATAACAGATCATTAGTGATGTACTCCTAGAAGACAGGACTGGGCTGATAACTGTCATTTATAACATAACAGATCATTAGTGATGTACTCCTAGAAGACAGGACTGGGCTGATAACTGTCATTTATAACATAACAGATCATTAGTGATGTACTCCTAGAAGACAGGACTGGGCTGATAACTGTCATTTATAACATAACAGATCATTAGTGATGTACTCCTAGAAGGCAGGACTGGGCTGATAACTGTCATTTATAACATAACAGATCATTAGTGATGTACTCCTAGAAGACAGGACTGGGCTGATAACTGTCATTTATAACATAACAGATCATTAGTGATGTACTCCTAGAAGACAGGACTGGGCTGATAACTGTCATTTATAACATAACAGATCATTAGTGATGTACTCCTAGAAGACAGGACTGGGCTGATAACTGTCATTTATAACATAACAGATCATTAGTGATGTACTCCTAGAAGACAGGACTGGGCTGATAACTGTCATTTATAACATAACAGATCATTAGTGA